>NC_046316.1:9708560-9848560 GCF_009819535.1 Lacerta agilis | reverse complement strand
GAGGAGGAACCCTGAACATTGGTGTGCAAGCTCTCTTATATATAGACTTTTGAAATTGCCAACCCTGAAGCTCAAGACCACCTCCCAAAACATCATACATACATCACAGAAGGGGTGGTCTACAGCAGAATCCTGTCTGGCAGGAAACCTGTTAATGGTCACTGATGGCTTTTACCTGGGCATCCTGGCCATTCTTTTGTGATGGTAAATACTCAGTTCCTGAATCTAGGTCACAGGCTCACCCTATTCATACACAGATGTGCCCTTAAGGCAGGATTTTTGAGCACAGAGACAATGGGGAAGCTTTTCCCCATTTCCATTCAAACTGCAGAGGAATATCTGAGGTCAATTTGGGAGAGTCAAAATGGTTTCAGGATTGCTCTCCTGTACTATTTCAGACACTTGGTTTATATACTTAGGTATGTGTTTGCCTTGTACATTTATGAACATATGATTTATATATATATGAGACCTTAGAATTCCTAAATGGACATAAATCTGATACCGGGTATCACAAGACAGAGAAACCAGTAGGAGAACACTTCAGTCTCCCAGGACATTCTATACAAGATCTCAAAGTAGCTGTCTTACTACAAAGGAATTTTAGAAATAGACTGGAAAGAGAAGTGGCTGAATTGCAACTCATTACCACACTTAAAACCATGGAGAGACCTGGTCTGAACAAAGACATTGGATTCTTATCTCATTATACATGACCGCCATCTCACCCCTTGCTTTTTCCTGTAAGACCAATTGTAGTCGTTAACAGTCACCAAGAGGTTTTCCACACCTATCACCCATTCCCACCGCCCTTCTGAGTAATACCCCTCCCCACTCTCTCACTATATATAAGGGTCTGGTGACTTCTGTTTCAGTGTATCTGAAGAAGTGTGCATGCACACGAAAGCTCATACCAAGAACAAACTTAGTTGGTCTCTAAGGTGCTACTGGAAGGAATTTTTTTATTTTTTATTTTGTTAAAGTAAACATAAAATTGTAGAGTTGAAAAGTACCACAAGGGCCATCCAGTCCAACCCCCTGCAATTCAGGAGACTTGCCCAATGTGGCGCTCGAACCCACGACCCTGAGATTAAGAGTCTTGTCTTCTACCAACAGAGCTACTAAAAGTAGAATTTGTAGAAGGATTTTAACACCTTTTTCTGAGCACTTTGGGTCAAAAGAAAGCAATTGGAAAGAACTGTTGTTGAGACATTTAAATCCGAATCTGCTAGACAGAGCCAGACAGCGAATGATGACAGATGGGTGTCCTGCCCCCACTGACACAAATCCTGGCTATGCCCTGTCAGGATTTGTCCTACACACGAGTAGGACCTTGGCAGAGACACATTCCAGACTGGCATGTTCCCTCCCTCCTGGATGATCATTCGGGAGTTTCATAAGCATTATTAGTCCGAACATCACAGCGACTGATGCCAGAAGACATCAGCACACTTAGGGATCTGCAGAGGTTTGCACAGTTACGTAACTGAACTCAGCAACTCAGCGTTTAGGCTAATCTACTTTATTTACATATAAACATACACAGAGCTATTCAACATGGCTCCCCCTCTCTCTAGCATCAGACTGCAACGAGAAAGAACAAAGGACAACAGTCCCACTTCAGGGAACACAGTAAGACAAACACCCTGTCTACACCACATCCCATTCCTGTGGAATCAAAACACACACCGTCATGTGATAGACAACAATCCCATGACTGCACACTGGGAATGAATCTCCAACATGCCCATGGCTCAAACCCATGCCTAGAAAGCAAGCAGAAAATCTCTTGGACCTGTGCTTTCCAGAAAAGGACAAGCAGAAGTGTGGATGAGCCCTCTATCCTCAAACAGGCAGACAGACACCCCACCAGCTGCCTCCACATTGCATGGCAAGGCATCCCCCCTTCGAACCTTCCAGTACCATGAATAAGAGGCAAGACACCATCATTGGCTATATACCAGGGTGCTGTGCTAGGCCTGCCCTCTGGAGGCCCTCCCCCAAGGTCACTCGCAATTGGCCAATTCGGTGAGCAGTCAGAATCTGTCTCCCAGGTAGCAAACTCCACCCAGAGGCTTCCTCAGGTGCTCTGGAAACTCCTTTTTCTCGGGTCTTGGAGGGCAGAGGGGATGCTGGCCCACAGTGGTGTCCACCAAAGAAGATGAGCAGGAATTATTATTATTATTATTGTATTATTGGTTAAATTTGTATACTGCCCTCTACCCACAGGTATCAGGGCAGTTCGCAACATAAATCCGCATTATAAAAACATGAAATACATAAGAAAAATTTAAAAAAACAAGGGTGACCCAGTAATCCGACTCTCCCCAATGCATTTTTAAACAGTTTCAAACATGCAAGGAATCACTGCTAACATGCAGATGGGGTAAGCACATTTAAATGTGACTGGGCGCATGTGGGAAGCATATGCAGGCAACATTGTCCCTGTACAAATCAGGCTCTGCTGCTGAGAGTTTTGGGGTTCTGCTGGAGTCGGAGAAAGCTGGAAAGAGTGGAGCTGGTAACTGCATTTGTGCAGTCGCTGATTTTCCCTTCCCTTGTTTCTGTTGGATAGCTCATTGTCTCTGCTTGGGTCAGCTTTCCTGGGAACTCCTCCCTCTCCCCTGGGAAAATGAGTTGCCAAGGAGAGAGATAAGATAAGCAAAGATCAACAGCCTGCATTTGAGATAGCAGGCGGCTGGCTGTAGTCCCTGCCAGCTTGAGCTCAACAGGCAGAGAGAGCCTGGCTCAAGCAAGGCCACTTTCCACGTGATGAACTGAAGATACAGGTTTATGTCAACCTGGTTGCATATGCAGAAGAACGAAGAGGTAGGGTGGACTGCACGTGACTTGCGTTTTGGAGAGTCTTCTGCATTAAAAAAAAAAAAACCCCAACTCGCTGCAAATAGAAAACCAGTACAACAGACAAAGTGATGGGCTAGCCCCTTTCTTCCAAAAAGGTTATCTTGCTATTTGCAAGGGATGTTTTGTGTGGTACCCACCCCCTGGCAGCCTGAAGTAGCGTAGACTGCTCTACTATCTATATCCTGCTGCATGTCTAGGCTAAAGTTGTGCTGATTTGACAAAGACCGTTTCACTCACCTTGGAATTGTCTGCTTTGGCTATAATTCAGGGTTAAAGTGAGGTTTTTTTGGGTGTGGAGGGGAGAGGGAATTTGAGGAGTGGCCATTTTGTTCTGCCATCAATTCTTTTTTTTAAAAGCCTTCCTGCCTCAGATGCTACTCACTGTGGAGCACTACTGTAGTGGACCAGGAATTGCATTTATTCAGAAAGCTCTTTACAAAGGGTGCAGATCATCCCTCCGGCCATTTTGTTTAGGGGAAATTATTTATTAAGATATGCCTCCAAGGAAAACCTCCCTGATCGAAGCAGGCTTTGCTAAAAATATGAAGAGACAGTGAGCCATTCACTTGGTTTTATGGGCTCTAGATAATAGAATTGCAGAGTTGTGACCCTGAGGATCATCTATAGTCCAACTCCTTGCAATGCAGAAATATGCAGCTGTCCCCTACAGGGATCGAACCTTCAACCTTGGTGCTCTCAGCACCTACTGAGCTATCCGTGTTGAAATTCCGTGCAACCCAGCTTCAAACGTGGAAAAATTCAGCGGCAGCAGTGATGGCCGGGACCCCGAAATAGTCAGAGACCATGAAGGGACCTGGCCAGCCTCAGCAGAGGTGGTTTTAGGGTAGCGAGACTGGTTCAGCCGCACTGGGCACCACGACAATGCTGTAGGATGAAATGTGAGAGCCGGGACGCGCTCTGAATTTTAGCCACTGAAATTTGAGAGCCAAAGTCCGCCACCAGCCTCACCCCCAAGGAGAATTTTTTTAATAACTACTGTAGTCAAGTATGCCTGACCTTAGTGGGACTACTTACCAATACAGTGGTACCTTGGGTTAAGAACATAATTCGTTCTGGGGGTCCGTTCTTAACCTGAAACTGTTCTTAACCTGAGGTACCACTTTGGCTAATGGGGCCTCCCACTGCTGCTGTGCCGCCGGAGCACGATTTCTGTTCTCATCCCGAAGCAAAGTCCTTAACCCGAGGTACTATTTCTGGGTTAGCGGAGTCTGTAACCTGAAGCGTCTGTAACCCGAGGTACCCCTGTATTACTTACCAGGGCTACCCACTTGTATGCAATATACGGCTGTTTGCATACCCAGAGACAAACTGCTTAACAAAGATGCACAGAAGTGCACATGCAAGAAAGGGATAAGTGCCACAGGTGATGATGTGCTGGAACCAGTCCTCTATTTCTACTTGATAATAGAAAAAGGAGGCCATCCTGGATAGCTCAGTTGGTTAGAGCATGGTGCTGATAATTCCAAGGTTGCAGGTTCGATCCCTGTATGGGACAGACACATATTCCTGTATTGCAGGGGGTTGGACTAGATGATCCTCAGGGTCCCTTCCAACTCTACAACTCTATGATGTTCTTGATATTGAAGGTCTAACCAATAAGTTTCCTGCGTGGGTGGCGTTCGACATAAACCCGCTCACGCATTCCGGTGGAATTTGGGATACATTCAGCCTTGGCGATGCTGGAGATGGAAGCGCTGAGAATCGAAAGGTTCCAGCATGCAACTTGCTAATTGTTGTTTATGATCCCAACAGGTACAAAAGGGAATTGCCCGTTTTAATCGGCTGTGCTTCTCTGGTTCAGTGTTCCTAACTTTCTTTTCTAATTAAGTTGGATTTGCTTTGTCATCTCAACCGGCTCCCCTTCTAGTAGTCCTTCTGCCTAAGAATTGCCCTTTATTAAATTTCAGCATTCCACTTCCCCCAGGAGACTTAAGCGCAGCTGTAGCACATGCATTACTCCTCCCGTTGGCTCGGTGGAGCCTGAGCTCTTCGCAGGCACTGATTTTAAGAGCTCAGCTGTATAAGGTGTGGTGTGTTAAAACAGCAGGATTCCCAGCCGCCAATATGATAGGATTGTGCGCCTCCCCAATCCGATTTGGAGCCCAGTTCAGATCACCCTTGACCCAGGATGGTCCAAATCCAGACCCAGCCTCCAGATCCAGATCACAACCTGGAAAAAAAAAACCAAATCTTTGGCAATCCTATGGACTTGGGTTGGGAAACTTGGGGTTCCCCTCCCCCACATAGGTAGATGGAATTTGGTGGCAAAGTAGCCTCTACTGAGTTGATGGACCCTGCCAGTTTTCAGACAGGTAGCTCCGGTTCTTTTTGTGCTTTGTTGTTCAGTCATGTCCGACTCCTCGTGACCCCATGGACCAGAGCACGCCAGGCACCCCTATCCTCCACTGCCTCCCGCAGTTTGGCCAAACTCATACCAGTCGCTTCGAGAACACTGTCCAACCATCTCATCCTCTAGTCACCTTTAAAGTTTCGTGTGTTTTTTCCCCTAATCTTAAAGTCAGTTCTCCACATTTCCATTTGCAAAATTCTTTTTGAAATGTCTCCGTGAAAAATCCGCCAGCATTTTAGTGCAAACATCTCCTAACAAACACATTGGTTTGCAAATTTTGCCAAATGTACAGATTTTTTGTAAAACAGTTCTTCCCAAATAGTTCATTTCCATAGGTTATTTTCACCAACATATGTGTTCCTGTGAAAAAACACTACCCCGGTCATTAGATTGCAAAGTTCAGAGAAGTGCAAATCTCAAAGGATGGCAGTGTTTTGGTTCGCCTGTTTTGGAACGTGTGAATTTGGTGCGTTTACTGTTAAATGCAAATAATTATTCCTCCAACATTTCAACTTGACACTGCAGGGGTTTTTGTTTTTTCCTTCATATACTAATTTCAGTTTCATGGGGTAAGTGTAAGCAAAAAGCAAGGGCCATATCCAAGCAACCAGTGATATCAGCAAACTCAGGAAAATCCTGACGGTACCACAGGTTTTAAAAACTTTTTTTAAAAACACACACACACACACACACACACACACCGGAATAAGTTTTTAAAAGATAACAACCGAAAAGGAAAGATAATTGTACATGTGGGTGGTTGTGAGGCAGACTGGGGAGATGCAGGAGCAGAGATCAAATGAGGAAATTTGGAGGTTGTTTAGCAAAGTCACTGCACAACATGAATTGTGTTCAAGCTTTGAACAGGAGCAGGGGAGAAGGCAAATAAGAACAGAGAATGCTGAAGGAGGAACCAAAAGCTTTGTGTATGGACTTCAAAAGCACTTTCCATTTATGAGGAACAAATGACTGCCTCCTGCCAGCCAACCTTCCTGAATTTCACAGCCACACAAGCATGCCGTTTTCTGCTAGGTTTTTAGTATAACGCCGGTCCTGAAAGACCTACATTGGCTCCCAGTACATTTCTGAGCACAATTCAAAGTATTGGTGCTGACCTTTAAAGCCCTAAATGGCCTTGGCCCAGTCTACCTGAAGGAGCGTCTCCACCCCCGTCGTTCAGCCCGGACACTGAGGTCCAGCTCTGGGGGCCTTCTGGTGGTTCCTTCACTGTGAGAAGTGAGGTTACAGGGAACCAGGCAGAGGGCCTTCTTGGTAGTGGCGCCCGCCCTGTGGAACACCCTCCCATCAGATGTCAAGGAAATAACCAACTACCTGACTTTTAGAAGACATCTGAAGGCAGCCCTGTTTGGGGAAGTTTTTAATGTTTGATGTTTTAAAGGTACAGGTACCCTTGACCGTTAGGTCCAGTCGCAGACGACTCTGGGGCTGTGGCACTCATCTTGCTCTATAGGCCGAGGGAGCCGGCGTTTGTCCGCAGACAGCTTCCGGGTCATGTGGCCAGCAAGGCTAAGCTGCTTCTGGTGAACCAGAGCAGTGCACGGAAACGCCGTTTACCTTCCCGCCGGAGTGGTACCTATTTATCTACTTGCACTTTGACGTGCTTTCGAACTGCTAGGTGGGCAGGAGCTGGGACTGAACAACGGGAGCTCACCCCGTCGTGGGGATTCGAACCGCCGACCTTCTGATCGGCAAGCCCTAGGCTCAGTGGTTTAGACCACAGCGCCACCCGCTTCCCTTGTTTGATATTTTATCATGTTTTTAATATTCTATTGGGAGCTGCCCAGAGCGGCTGGGGAAACCCAGCCAGTTGGGTGGGGTATAGATAGATAGATAGATAGATAGATTATTATTATTATTATTATTATTATTATTATTATTATTATTATTATTATTATTATTATTATTATTAAAGTATCCCCTTTCTAATCCTACTCCTTTTGCTACCCAACTCAGTTTCTGCTGAGATTTAGAGAGGGGTGATGAAGCCGGTCATGTGATGTTCCTCCTCCACACACCCAAAAGCCCATTCCTAAACTGGGAAAGTTAGTTCCCAACTCTTTCCCCCTTGCTCTTCTTTTACTTTAAAATTCATTGCGAGGCCAAACATACAGGTCCAATTGGTTACCTTTGTGTCCACCTGCCTTCCCCGAACAACAGCACAGAGGGGATTTTAACTGGGAAAACAGGAAAGGATTAAATTCCCTTCGCTTAAGTGCCACGGTCCCAATCCAATTCTCCCACCCTGCCCCAGTCCTGCAGCTGTGTTTCAAGTTCTTAAATAGCTATGGGGGATCATCATGATGGGTCTCTCGCATCCACAAGCATCCTTGTGTTCACATGAGAAACTGGGGAACTTGTCGAGTCCCTGTCCTATGGACTACAGTGAGTGCATTCTCCTTTCTTTACCTCTGCGTTATTTTGTTCTGTTGGGGGAGATTTCTGGGCCTCTGCAATCCAAGAGCTGGAAGTGGGACATCAGGCAAATTGATTTGCAATAATTCAGTATTATTATTACTGCTGCTGTGGAAGAGGCACTATCTGAAATTCTGGCACACAGCAATGGGGCCTGTTGATCGAGAGCATTAGTTCTCAATTGCAACTGCTCCACTCAGGATCCTGTTTTTAGTGCATCAGCTATAATAGCCAATTCGGCCACTCCTCTTAGCCACCCCTCTGACTGCCCAAGGTCAGAGAACCGCACTGAAATATAAAAGTAGACCCTCCAAGTAGTGTCCCGATTTTGCAGGGACAGCCCTGGATTTGCAGAATCCGCCCCAGTTTCTGATTTGATCCTGGAATTTCCTGCTTTTCCTTAAGACATCCCTATTTTCATTGGAGAAATGTCGGAGGGTATGAAGCCATGTGACCCCTGAGCCAAGGAGATAAGTAACTATACAGCCTTTAGAAGACATCTGAAGGCAGCCCTGTATAGGGAAGATTTTATGTTTAATGTTTTACTATGTTTTTATATATGTTGGAAGCTGCCCAGAGTGGCTAGGGCAACCCAGTCAGATGGGCGGGGTATAAATAATAATTTTATTATTATTATTATTAAGGAATAGGACATCTGTGTTTTAATCCAAGAGACATTGGAGGATATGTAAAAACTGGGCAGCACACCTTACCCCCACCATTTATGTGTAGATACGAACATTCGCAATGTTTTTATTCCAAACCCTATTTCCAAGTTCATGCGGAGATTTGCAGCCAGGCACATTACACAAACAAAGCCAAGTTCTGAGGTTCTCCACCACCACCACCATAAGGGATAGAAACTAGCTTTATTTAAAAATGAAAGCATGGGCCGACAAGGATCTTCCCTTTATTTCTTACGCTGAGGTGACTACTATCAGTTAATCCTTTCTATTATGACAAATGAAATGCTTGTTTTGAAATCTTCCCCAGCTATTGTCCTCTGTCTGAAGGTTCTCATAGATGGGATTGCAGATGCCAAAGACATCGTGACAACATCCTTTACTGTAGCTCCTTTCTAAAGCAGTTCCTGTCCCACAGAGAGGGTTCATTCTGAGTTTGGGTTTGTACCCTACTAGTCCCTTTAGGCCAGAACGCCATGGGAAGTACTGCATTCAGTTGTGGAAACTCTGACATGTCTTCTTCATACGGATGCACATCCCTGGAATCTTGTTATCCACTTTGCCACAATAGAGGAGTATCTGAATCCTTGTAGCTTGGAGACCATCATGATAGGAGGCTTAACATTTCTAAGAAATTACTCTCAATTTCCACCTTCATCGGGACAGTTGTCTCTGACTTGTCGTTTATAGGCACAGACCATGTGGTTGCCCAAACCGTACAGGCAGTGAGAAATTGGGAGGCGGGGAGAGAAAAGTTAACATGTGCCAATGAAAAATGTAGCAACCAGATCTTATTCAACCACTCACTAATTTTCCAAACCTGAAGTTTTATCACAAAGTCATATTTCTGAGCATGCTCTCACCGTGGGCATGAATCGTGCATGTGAACGTTTGTCCCAAATTGACCCTTCAGCTGTAAAACACTGCAAAAATATTTAGGCTGCTGCATATATGCAGGCCAAAGTATTTCTGTATTGTACACCCAATACATGGTTGTTAATGAATTTGGGGTTTTTTTGGGGGGGGGGTGTACAAAAAAGCGAGTTCCCATTCGTACATTTGATTCTCACCGCCATGTCTCTGTGCCAAGCTGAAATTGCTGCCTTCTGCTTGTTTGTTTTCTAAAGGGGAATCTGCCCATTATTCTCCATCGCTCTAGTCACTCAAGCCGTGGGAAAGAGAAGCTGCAGCCACTGCCACCTCATGCTTTTCCTTTATGTCAATTTGGCGTTTATCTCATCAGCAAATTTATATCAAGAGGCCACAGCTCAGTTTTTCTTCTAACACAATTGCCTTTGAAATTTGTACTGATATTATTTAGTGTGTGTGTGTGTGTTTGCAGGTGCGTTAGGTCTGTGTTTCTAAAATAATAGCGAGCACCTTGCGTTCTCACGACACACCTTCCACAGCAAAATCTTCAAGCGCGCCTATTGAAATGATGTCAGCATTTTCAGGGAGGCTCACGTCCTTCTCAAAGTTATACTGTGACCCATCCACTTCGTGACTGTGAACATCACACACGGCAGGCTCAATGTAAGGTTGACTCCCGAGAGGTTCTGGGTACTGGCCACCTTGTGACCAGTCTGAAGCCGATTCCAAGAGGGCTCTTTGCATAAGGGAAGCCGATTCGGAAAACTGAGATGGCGATGCCTGTACCGGGACAGACGAAACTCTGGTTGGGAGAGTGCTGGGGTACAAGACGTAGGAAGAAGGGACACTCTCTGAAGAGGGCGTTTGAGACAAGTTCCTTTTTGAAGGAGGAATCGAGAGCTGGATGTACCTGCCGCTCTCTGGATCGTAAAAGGTCTTGAACTGAACAGGTAAATCTACAATGAAATACTCTCCTGAATCCGGATCCTGGAGCAGCTTACGCTGGGTTGTGGCAGGTAAAGAGGGCGTGGGACTTAACGATGGGGCAGGTTGTAGCCTCACCAGGTGAGATTCTGATGGTGTCAAGGAAGAGTTAAGGCATATTGGCGAGAGTGAGGATTGGACCGGTTGCAAAGTTGCAATATCACCACACTGGGATGGAGCTTCATCCTGTAGCCTTTTCTGCTGTGCCTCCGTTTTTTTCCTCTTGCTTGCCAGTTTCTTTGCCCGTCGTAATGCCTTTTCCGATTTGGGTGGTACAGCCGGGGGTTTGGCTGCTGTCTTCGCCATCTGAAGTCTCTCATTTGCAACAGGAGAGCTGCCGGCATCTCCCGAGAGTTGGCTTGTCTGCATCAGATCAAATGTCTCCAAGGCAGAGGACCTCTTTCCACTCTCTGTTCCTCCATGCAACGAAGAGGAATCTGCTATTTTTTCAGCCTGCAGTACGTTGGAGACTGCAGATGTATCTGAAAATGGGCTTGTGAAGGCAGATTGCATCGCACTGTTTGACCTTGGACTTGGTACGGTGGAAATGGTCAGGGTACCCGATGATGCTGATGTGTCCCGGAAAACATCGCTGGAAGCATGAGAATATGTCTCCGATATGGTGGGAGATCTCATCTCTTGACTTATTATCTTTTTCACACAAGAACCGCCTCTGCGTTTAGATAAGAGATTGTTCTTAAAATAGTTCGCCTTTTCTCTCACAGAGAACTTTTGCCTGTTTTGTGCTAGGTCACCTTCAAAACTAAGAATCGGTTGGCTGGAAGAATTACGCCTCAGTTTCCCAGCTCTCGCCTTTTCTTTGTCTCTGGCCAACTGTTTCTCGCCGCTTTTCCAAACTTTCTGCGATAACGCTGGTGTAATATTAGCTCCTTCTTCTTCTCCCGCCAGTTCCTGCATATAGACTCCCCCTGGTCCTTCTCGAAGAGTGTATTCTGTCGTTAAGGGGCTTTCCCCTACCACTTGACAGCTCACACTGCCTGGGATGGATCTTGACTCATCAGCATCTCTGTCGGTTGCAGCATCCCTCACGTCCTGCTGGCTCCTGTTTCTTGACGAAAACAAGTCCACCTCTTGAATATTTGGAGTGGAACGAATGGGCCCAAAAGTCTGTCTTTCAGCCTCCGCATGACTGCCCGTGATGGCTTCTTCACAGGACAAAGACCTGAGCAGAGGCAACTTGACTGCTTTTATCACCGGCGACGACTTAAACGTGTTGTCTTTAATCATGAACATATTGGGCTTCAGTGAACTTGGTGAAGTTGGTGTCTGTGGCTCTTCCAGCTTGGCTTCTGACGCTGAATCCATGCTTTTCCGTTTGTCTTCTCTCTTCTCCTTCATCTCTCTTTCTTGTGCTGCATTCTCATTTTGACCCTGCTCCTCCTGCTCCTCATGCTTCTCATCCGTGTGACAGCCACGGATGCCCAGACTGTAGTCCTGCAATTGCTTCTCCCCCAATGATTTCTCCTCCTCTTCTTTGCTACATAGCTTTTCTTCCGCACTCCACTCATTCTTACTCCTCTGGCTTTCTTGATGGCATGCTTTCTGGAAGAGCTGCATTAGAGAAAAAGAGTCGTCGTGAAATGGCTGGTCTATAATGGAGACAAAAGATTGTTCAGAAGAGCTGGTGCTCCTTTTGCCTCGGTGTTCATTTCCAGTCGTTGGGCAGGCTTGATTTCCATTGTCATTTATGTTCTCTTCAGGTGTGAAAAATAAATATGGGGATACTTGGGGTTCCGCCTCAGCACTGTGACTTGGAGCAACTTGTTTACTTTTAAGGTCCTGCAGATGGAAACTTTGAACATGTGCTTCTGGGTCAGTTGGCACATCTGCAAGGTGAGAGTTGGATGGAGAATGTTGTCTTACAAGGTGCTCATTTGGGTGGAAGTCCGTCAAAGATGACATCTCACTGTCCTCTGGAGTCAGGTAGCTGTCAATGAAATGCCCAAAGGAATTGGCGACATTGGTGCTGTCCGTTTGTTCAGAAGGCTTATGGCCTGTTTTGTCAGCCTCTGCCATCTTTTTATTGCTTCCTTCTGGCGTATTGGCGGCTGTGACGCTTGCCTTTATGCCGTCTTGCTCCTTGATCTTTTTGTCGTCGAGGATTCTTAGGAGAGGGGAGGGACTGTAAGTGCTCTTCACACGTTTTCGGATATCCTTCAGGTTGAACAGCAAACTCGGGGCTTTCGACTTATAATTGTTCTGAGAAGAATAGAGTGTTCTCTCCTCCGTTTCTTTGGCGGTCCCAGTTTCAGAAATGGGAGGAGCTTCCAGAAATGGCTGACCTTCTGAGGGCTCTCTCTCTTGTTTCGGTGGTAGGACTGGAGTTAAAAGTTTTGAGATGTTGAAAGAAGGACTAGAAGGGTCAGATGAAGCCTTGTGGGACTCATCTGTGCATGTTTCGGCCATAGGAGTGACGTCCAGTGGCTTTCTGTAGGAGGAGTCCTTCATTCTTAGCACTTCTGGTGCAATCGCCTGCGTCAGCTCCGTTCCTCCAAGCTCTTTCTTTGGTTTCCTCCAAGGTGGACAAACATTTTCCAGCTCAGACTTAAATTCTGAATTGCTAGTCTTCTCTGACAGCACAGTAACTTGTGGCACCGGTGCTAATGCGCTGGCAACGTGGGCTATCGCTTCTGGTGGAACAGAGGCCTGAGGCAGAGATTGTGGTGGAGTGGAAGCCTTCAGTGACACGGAAACCTGCGAAGATGGTGGAAAAGAGGTTTCAGATGTAAGGGATGGTGGTGTAGGAATCCTGAGCACAGACGGCGGCAGATCAGAAGCTTGGGGTGGCAACACCTGTGAAACAATGTCTTTAGCATTACCCTGAGGAGGAAAAGGCACCTGGGCTAGAGGTAATGGAGAGAGCGAGGCTTCAGAGAGTGGTTTTTGTGGAAAGGCACCTGAGAAATCCTGTTCTGAAATTACGGGGGCTGTGACCTCCGGGGGAGATGGTTTACATTCACGAATACAGGCCTCTCTAAAGAAAGGTGTTTCTTCAAAGTATGTCAGGTTTCCTTCTTTGAGTATAATTTCAGTAGGCCCGCCAGTCTCAAGTTTTTTATGATGCAGATTCCACGATTCAAAAGCACTGTTCTCGCTGTGTAGAAAGCTGCCCTTTCCAGTTGGCTCTTTGGCTTTCCCAGTTCGGTTTTTCCCCGCCTTCCTCGAGACGGCGGAGACACTGGACATTCGAATATTTGAAGCGTCTGCCTGACGATGAAAACCACGCGGACCGTGACAGGCCAAATCCATTTTGTTCTGCCTTCTGTGCAGTTCGTGCAGTTCGGGCCTCCCGCTTGCATTTGCCACGTCCTGGAACGGCTCAGAAAACTCAGAGAGTTCCTTCTGGATGTTTAAAATGGTTTTGCCACCCCAGAAAGCCACGTTGCCTCCGCAAATCAAGGGGAGTTTTGCCAAACTGTTTCTAACCGGTTGCTTGGCTGTTGCTGAAGCCTCCCGGTTCTCAGCTTTATCAAAGGTCTTTATCAAGGAGGAAACTTTTGAGGTATGTTTATAATTGCGCAGACTAGGCACTGGCAAACCTAGCTTCACCCTAATGCTTGGGGTGATGTTTATAGTGGCGT
The DNA here is from genome assembly GCF_009819535.1 of Lacerta agilis. Classification (NCBI taxonomy): domain Eukaryota; kingdom Metazoa; phylum Chordata; class Lepidosauria; order Squamata; family Lacertidae; genus Lacerta; species Lacerta agilis. The sequence continues at coordinate 9,834,752 of NC_046316.1, read as the reverse complement.
TTTGACCTTCTTGGGCATCGTTTGGAAACTGCTGGAATGTTGAATGCTCCTCAGTTTTTGGCAGTCCCTTGTTAGGGAGAGTATTTTTCTTGATGGCATGGTTCCGTGGGCCTTGGGGAAATTTGCTCGAGAACTGGTGGGAGATGTTGGGTGAAACAACTGGATCGGCCTCTGTGTAAGATGATTCGAGCTCAGCCACACACAGACTTTTGAAGGCTCGGTCAGTGAGACTGCAGACCTCTCTGTCTGTGTCATCCAGGAAGCTCCCAATGCTGGAGGAGTCGCTTTGCCCATCGGTGTGCTTCTTATTCACTTGCATTGTCCATATGAGTCATGAACAGAACAGTCAAAATAGCAATCTCACGTATAGAACGGGTAGGCAATTCTTTCAGCTACCATATCTCAGCCTTCGACATCTTTCGGCGACCTTCCTCAAGAATGCGCAGCTTTATATTCATTTATTGTGTGGAAGCACAAATAGGGCTCTGCAAATTGAACACATAAAATCAGTTATTGTAGTGCATCGTAGTTGACACGTGAACTTTTTCCCTGTTTAGTTCCATCATTGAGTCTCAGGTTAATCTGATTACGGTATGTCCTTCCAGAATTAGGTTGTGTGACAAATTCTTACATTTTAACCTGCTCACGTGTTTCTCACATATGGTGGAGTTTACCATGGTTACTTGGAGTAGCAGCATGTTTTTAGCCCCACCCACAACATAGTTTCTCCTTCCTCACATAACTGCTCGTTGTCCATGGTTATCGGAGGAGAAACTTCAATGTGCAAGTTTTTGCTCACTAGTATGAACTCGATGGGTGTGAGACACCTATTCAGGGGCCCCTACTGAAGCTGTCCTGCTTCACTACAAAAGGGCAGGAGCTTGTGTGTTGGGGTTCCTCTTGACAACTGTGCACAATGCACAGTTATGAAGGTGCTGAATGTTAAAGATAATGATTTAATTTCCTGAAATGGGAATGTTTACTTATGTTAAACTACTGTGTACTTTTCACATGGGGTTTTCCCTCTGGCAGTAGCTCTCACGTGATTGGCTTACTGTGAGCCACATGAGAGAGGCAGTCCATTCTATTGTGACTGTTATTCCAGTAACTCTTGTTTTTAACTGCTCTCAGTTCTCTGTGGCGTGAGGGAGAATGGCTGCTGAGAGATGCCTCTCAGGAGACTGCTGAGGAAAGTCTTGGGTCAGTGTGATCTGTCTGAAGTGAAACAGAGGGGGATTCCTGTACATTAACAGGGAGAAACCCGTGTAGGAGCTCTCTGTAAGGAACAAAGAGAATACTGCTGAGGTGAAAGTAATCCCCCCCAAAAGACTCTGTAAGCCCTGAGCAGAGCCAGGCAGAGGCCCGGGCCAGGTAGATAATGTGCCCCCCCCTTTTTTTACCCTGGGGATTTCAAGGCTTGAACCGTATCTGCATATAAAGACAAAATGGAAAATATAGATATATAATAGTGCTTTTTAAAAATACATAGGGAAATGGATTATTTTAAGTATTTATATTTAAATAATGGTGAGCGATTGTGAATATGATGACCGAGGCCCCCTTTGGAATCGGAGGCCCGGGCCAAATGGCCCATATGAACCCCCCCTCCCTCTGTTTGGGCCTGGCCCTAAGTAAGATAAAACTGGTGCAAGGCTCAACACAGTTTTCTTTGTAAGTCTATGTAAGAAGACTTCAACCTACAAATCAAGTGGGAACATACCCATGTTTGAATAAGCAAAAGATCGGGAGAGAGATAAGAGTCCCCGGCTCCCTTTCAGCCCTGCCCTCCATTGTTGAATGTGCTGCAGAGGGAGGTTGTTTGTTTCCTCAGCAACATGTGACTGGCTGATTAGATTATCTGTCTGGAAACTGTAGAAAAGGCTCCTTTTCCTTTAGAAGCTGCAGAAATGTGAGTTGAACCCCATAAAAATGGGGCTTTTCCTCTTTGCTTTCTCCCCTTTGCAAAAGGAGCTGTGCTTTTCCCCCTTTGCAAAAAAAGCTGCAAAACTTTTAGCTGATCCTCAAAAAAACCAGGGCTTTTCCCTGAAGAACCATCCATTCCCTCTCAAATCTGTCAAATGCAAATTCAGCCCTAGCTGGCGAGGACATTTTAAGCTGAGGGTGCTTTGAGCTCTGTGATTCTAGTCAGACAAATAATAATAATAATAATAATAATAAAACTTTATGCAATTTCATATTGACCACTTAAGTCCTTCTCACCTGCTATGTTAGCAGATGCTGTGGAGGCCCCCATTCTGGCCTTCTCACGTTCATATTCTCCTCACCGTGGCCCATCTTGACATACAAATTGAAAATATTTTTATGAAACGTTTTCAAAAGACATATTTTGGCGTGTTCTTTGGATTCTTTAGCTCTGCAAATTAATAGACAAAAGAAAAATGGGTGAGTGTGCATGTACCTAATTAATCACTATTAGTTTATTGTGCGCTTAAGGGTGGTTTTCCTCTCAAGAGGGCCACTGCACAATACTGCCCCATAATGCTAGCTGTTCCTGACCCCAAGCAGAATTCTAATAATTCTAATTCTAATTCTAATTCTAATTCTAATAATAATAATAATAATTCATTTATACCCCACCCATCTGGCTGGGTTGGCTTCCAAGACATAAAAACATCAAACGTTAATAGTAACAATCTAATCCAATATAAAAGCCGCAATAACTTTAAAATGAGCAACTTATATCAGACAAAGCAACATTCAACAACCCGTCAGAATCAATAGTAAACAGTAAAATTAAGCATCAGCAAATAATAATTAAACAGTTCGACCACAAAAAAAGAATTACCAATCTATCTCAATAAAAGGAACAGCAAATCACAATGCATAAAATACCACGAAACATACAATACCACGTAAAAGGATCACATCAAGAAACAAAGGAGCACAATTTATAAAACTATTTTTAAAAAGATCCCTGAACTCCTCTCTTCCCAGCTGCTGGTGCTGCTGTTGTTCTCAAAGTCATAGTCTTGGAAAGCTTAAGTGGGGCAAGGCAGGTGGTAACACAATTGTTTGATGAGGAACAGAAAGTCTCTCTCCTCTCCTATGTATCTTGGGGGAGAACAAATGTCCCAAACAGACCCAGGAGAAAAACACTCTTGTCTGCTTCTCTGGATCAGTTTCCCCTCCTTGAAAAAAATCGCATGAAACTTTTTTTTAATCCCATCATTGTCTGGGACAAAAGAATGGCAGGGGTGGGGGGTTAAAAACATGGCGGGGTTATTTTATTTTATTTTTACTTTTGGCTTACAGGAAGAAAACTGTACAGGCAACTCCCCACTTAACGTGCATTGTGTTCCTGCACAACCACGCATACATGTGGTGCCAGGAAATAGAATCATACCAGAAAATGGCAGGAGGAGAGCTGGAGTGTGGGAATGCTAAGTTTAAGTCTGCCTTCTGGGACCTTATTGTGAACAGGACGTCTGTAAGTAAACTCTTTTTATGCTTTTATAGAAAAGACTGTGTAGTGTCTTACTTTGAGAGGGATTAAAAGGGGAAAATACCAGGACATTTATTACAGAGGTTCTAGTGAACCTGAGCAAGCTATCCGCTGTGTGTGTTTAAAAGGGGAATGTAAGACTCTGCTAAGTTCTGGGACTTGTTGACTCAAGTTGGAATAGGATATAATAAACAATATATCCTCTCCTGCATCCCTAAACTTTCCCAAATGGAGAGTCTCTAGGCTCATGTGGAGACCCTCCCCAGAGGAGGAAGAAGAAGAAGAAGAAGAAGAAGAAGAAGAAGAAGAGGAGTTTGGATTTGATATCCCGCTTTATCACTACCCGAAGGAGTCTCAAAGCGGCTCACATTCTCTTTTCCCTTCCTCCCCCACAACAAACACTCTGTGAGGTGAGTGGGGCTGAGAGACTTCAGAGAAGTGTGACTAGCCCAAGGTCACCCAGCAGCTGCATGTGGAGGAGCGGAGACGCGAACCCGGTTCACCAGATTATGAGTCCACCGCTCTTAACCACTACACCACACTGGCTCTCAAGAGGGCACTAGTGAGGGAAGAGGAAGCCCCAAAGAGACCTGAGGCACAGCAGGGCCTTGTTTAGATTGCTCAGCCATCCTGCCTAACAGCAACTCTAGATATTTTGGTCTGGATTGGAGAGGGAGCTGGAGGGCAGGGGGAAAACAGGCATTTAGAGGCTGCCTCCTAGATTATGGGATTTCACTTATGCTCACAGCAGCCCGTGACATAACACCTCCATAAGTGAGGAAACGCCTGTAAATGGCTAAAATGTGAAGGCTTTGCTTGCTACCGAGCAGGTGACATTGTCCTAAGAAAAGATTTACCCCAGATTTACCTATGGGTACCATGGGGACGCGGGTGGCGCTGTGGTCTAAACCACAGAGCCTAGGGTTTGCCGATCGGAAGGTTGGCGGTTCGAATCCCCACGATGGGGTGAGCTCCCGTTGCTCGGTCCCAGCTCCTGCCCACCTAGAAGTTCGAAAACACATCAAAGTGCAAGTAGATAAATAGGTACCACTCCGGCGGGAAGGTAAACGGCGTTTCCGTGCGCTGCTCTGGTTTCGCCAGAAGCGGCTTAGTCATGCTGGCCTCCTGACCCGGAAAAAATGTCTGTGGACAAACACCGACTCCCTCGGCCAGTAAAGCAAGATGAGCGCCACAACCCCAGAGTCATTCATGACTGGAGTTACCGGTAACTGTCAGGGGTCCTTTACCTTTACCTTTACCATGCAAGCATTTGCACAAAGCAGCGCTTGGAAAATACCTAAATTCCAACTTGCAATCTCTTATATACTCAGATCTGTGCCATTCATTAGTATGTTTACTCAAGAGTTGCGTTCCACTCTGTTGAAGGTGGAGGGCTTGCTTCATAGTACTTGTGCTTGGAATATTCAGTGATTGAATTTGGATAGCTTGACGTATATAAGTGCTATCAGCAAGAAGACAGCAATAATCAATGGAGAAATGCAAGTCAAGTCAACACTTTGGCTACGCTTTGCTTCGGACCTCACCGTCACTCCCTTCCCCTGTTTGCTAGGGTAGACATTGATGCATTGCTAGAGGAGAAAATGCAGCAGATTTGCATGTGCTAATTTAAGTGCATATATGCAAATTTGGAAATAATGGGTGGCGTCCGGATGAACTTGCTGTCACTTTGTTGGCATTGCAGTCTTTCTGATGGAGAAGTCGGTATTCATTTCCTCACAAGATTGGGGTCTATGAAGCCCAACAGAACAAACTACAGTATATAATTATCAAAAGTAGCTGGGTTTGATTGTTCATTTGTGGTTGGCTGTGGTGATCTTTGGTTTCCTGTGTGAGTGGGGTGTGTGTGTGTTTTGGATCAGGTTAGCCATATTGATTTGTATGCTGTCGGTAGATTTTTGTCATTGTCTTGTTGGGCTGTGTATGCGATGAAGGGGGACCATACGGGGGTGAAGGTGTCTTCTTCTGTTTGTCCCCGTGCTAGTTTTAGGTTGCTGGTTAATTTTTCTAGTAGGGCTGTTTCCCATACTACTTGGTACCATTGGTCCATATTGACTCCTGACAGGTCTTTCCAGTGTCAATTGCAACCTCTCACCGCCAAAGAAACACAAGCAAACAACAGAGAACCAACACAAGCGACGCTGATACCAAACCCTACATATTTTAAGGAAAATAAAAACATCACCTCCCCACCCCACCCACCCCACCACCCACTTCCTTCCCCCCGCTCTCTCCCTAATGTTTCAACAACTAAAATTGATCTGTAAAAATGCTTTATGGAAAAATACGAGAGACATTACACACACTTTGTAAACCAAGAAAATCTTTAATAATAAAAAAGGGGGAAAAAAGTAGTTGGGGAAAGGCAGTGGTGGTGTTATAGCCAAGAGAGGGAATTTTGTTCTCTCTCCAGGTTTGCTGTTTTCAGGTACCTTTAGGGCACATTTATAATGAAACGTGGAACAGCAAGAATAGGGGGTGGGGAACCAGTTGCTCTCCATATGTTGTTTTGCTCTATGGGATCATGGGAGCTGCAGTTCCGCAACAGATCCCTGAGCTGGACTGATGCTCACAGAATCATAGAATTGGAAGGGGCCACAAGGGTCATCTAGTCCAACCCCCTTCAAGACAGGAATCTTTCACCCAACCTGGGGCTCGAACCCATGACCCGGAGATTAAGGGGTCTCATGCTTTAGCAGCTGAGCTATCTGTATGATTCCACACTGAACTCCGAAACTTTGGAGAAATCTCCACTCTATGGCTATTTCACAAGAACTTGGCACACTTTTGTTATAAAGCATTACCTTTTACGAAACTGATCTTAAAGCTGCTGAGCGCGATCTTGTGCCTCTCTAAGCAAAGATGAAAGCAGGAAATTAACTATTCAGACATTATCAGAACATCAGATTTATGGACTAGCTCTGTTCTGCTTGTAAATTCTGAACATTCAGTTCATTTAGAAACCACTATGATCAGCCCCAGCCAGCACTGTCCGAGGGCTGATGGAAGTCACAGTACAAAATTTCTGGTTTGTGCTGGAACCCCCCCCCCCCCGAAACCTCTAGCTGCTTGGCGATTTGGGTGTGCTAAGCTGAAAATGTGATTGGAAAAATTGAAAATAAAACACAGCAAGTGTTTCTATATCAGTACTCCACCACAGAATGAAGGACAGAGGATTTCGTATCCCAGAGCTTTCGTTTAGCATCTCAAGCAGTGGCATTCATGGGTTGGTTCTCAGGGCAAAATCTACCTCACCCTTAGGTATAGGGTTTATTTGTCTCCCACAATTAGCTGGGGGTGGGGAGGCTTAAACCTTTGCCCCTACTGCAGACCCAATCCGAACTGGATCCCAAATGGGATCTTTTTTTGTGGCAGATCCAATCCAGATCAGGTCCACACTAGTCAGTAAATTATTTATGCCCCTTAACTCCCACACCCCACATGCTAAAGCAGGGTTGAGAAAATTTATATACATTCTCTTTTAACATACACCCATTCTTTAATTCCTATTCATTCATTCGTTCCCTCCCTCTCTGTCTTGTACATAGCAATGAGGGTTTGAATGTGTGTGTGTGTGTGTGTGTGTGTGTGTGTGTGAAGAATTTTAAAAAGGAACGGGGAAAATTTATAATGTATTTAAGAGAACACTGTAAACAACTAAAAACACTGGCAGGATTTGAGTAATTCTTGTAATGTACAAAAACACCTATGGGAAAATGGACTATTGTTTTTTTTTTTAACAAATTAGAGAAAATAAGATAAGCAGTTGAGAGAAAAAAAACGATTGCTAATGGTAACCATGGAAGGGCGAAGGGAAGTCGAAGGATTCAGAGAATCCTAAATGAAGAGGTGAATGATGTGTTTGAATTTACATTTGTAAAATTTAATAAAAATATATTGAAAAGAAAAGAAAAGAATATATATATATATATATGAAGGATGTCATATAGAGGAGGGTGAAAGGTTGTTTTCTGCTGCTCCAGAGAAGCGGACACAGGGCAATGGATTCAAACTACAAGAAAGAAGATTCCACCTAAACATTAGGAAGAACTTCCTGACAGTGGAATTTTCTACCAAGGAGTGTGGTGGAGTCTCCTTCTTTGGAGGTCTTTAAGCAGAGGCTTGACAGCCATCTGTCAGGAATGCTTTGATGGTGTTTCCTGCTTGGCAGGGGGTTGGACTGGATGGCCCTTGTGGTCTCTTCCAGTTCTATGATTCTATAAAGGAGCTTTGCTCATGGTTATTTGTCACAGGGGTGCAGTCTTTGTAGAGATCAATGCACACAGGGAGAGGAAAGTTACCCTACCTAGCCAAGCCCCAATATGCAGTCACCATGAACACCGACCCCCACATGTTAGTTGAGCTGATGTTGGGGTGTTTCTTTAAAATAATACTTCTGATTATTTAATTCTGTCTTCGGGGGGGGGGGGAGCCAACAGCTCTATGAACATAGCAAGCATAATTGGCCATCCTTTTGTCCCATGCTGAAAATAGATGGAAAGCATGTTAGGTTTTGCTATGGATTTATCATGAAATGCTTCCCCACAAATAATTTCCCCAAATTAAATTTATATTTTATACTCTTGTCTTTCCCATTCAACATCACTAAATATTTTCTTTGCCTTGGTAAAAGGTAAAGGGACCCCTGACCATTAGGTCCAGTCGTGTCCGACTCTGGGGTTGTGGTGCTCATCTCGCGTTATTGGCCAAGGGAGCCGGCGTACAGTTTCCGGGTCATGTGACCAGCATGACTAAGCCGCTTCTGGCAAACCAGAGCAGCGCACGGAAATGCCGTTTACCTTCCCGCCGGAGCGGTTCCTATTTATCTACTTGCACTTTTGTGCTTTCGAACTGCTAGGTTGGCAGGAGCTGGGACCGAGCAACGGGAGCTCACCCCATTGCGGGGATTTGAACCGCCAACCTTCTGATCAGCAAGCCCTAGGCTCTGTGGTTTAACCCACAGCACCACCCGCGTCCCACTTTCTTTGCCTTGAGGAGCAAAAAAATATATTGTCGGCTCTTTTTGGACCTTACATTCATTAAGATTATTTTCATGCACTCAGCCATTGTAATCCTACTGATAAGCCCCAATTGACCCTTCCCTTCACATTGTGGGATTAATGGAGCAATTAAATACTGAGGGGGCTCTGCCAGCTGAGAGAGAAGCTCACTGCTGGAGACCTCCCCAGTGCCATGTCGCCGGTGGGCTTCTGTTGGTATTAGGACTATGATGGGGGAAAGCTATGAATCCACAGGACCCCATGTCCTTTTGACACACACTCCCAAAGGCCCTAAAACTACAGCAGCCCTAGAGCTGGCGTATTTAATATCCTCCCGTTGACCACAATGAGAAGACAAAAGTAAGAATACTCCAGCTCTTACACTCACTCGCACACGGACATTTGGGCACACACACCAGCTGCTGCGCTCCCCTCAGGTAGGTAGAATTGCACTGTAATTGACAGCACAACTCAAACCCAAGATCCACTGCGATGAGAGAGTTAGGATTTGGCCGATCTTGGGCTCTCAGCTGGGGCCATGCCAGTGTAAATCCCTGACCCTAGCTTAGCTGGGGCTGAGCCAGTAGAACTTAAGTCGGCATTAACTAGCACCGGTGTAAGTCTCCGAAAAGGGGCCCTGTGGGGAAAGGGGAGATGGACACCTTTCATACCCTCCAACAGCGAAGTTTCGAGTGGTCGTGGCTAAAGACTACTTGAAGAAGAAGAAGAAGAAGAAGAAGAAGAAGAAGAAGAAGAAGAGTTTGGATTTGATATCCCGCTTTATCACTACCCAAAGGAGTCCCAAAGCGGCTAACATTCTCCTTTCCCTTTCTCCCCCACAACAAACACTCTGTGAGGTGAGTAGGGCTGAGAGACTTCAGAGAAGTGTGACTAGCCCAAGGTCACCCAGCAGCTGCATGTGGAGGAGCGGAGACGCGAACCCGGTTCACCAGATTACGAGTCTACCACTCTTAACCACTACACCACAGTGGCTCTCTCACTTGCTGTAGTGCTAGCCAATAAAAAGAGGAGTTTGTTCTGACGGAGTGCCAGCTTCTGCCAATGGCGACGCAAGAGGAGGGCGGTGCTGCTAAAAAAGTTGTAGGGCAATTAAAAAACAAACTCCACTGATGCCGCCGCTGCCAACATACTTCTGGAAGTATATCAACTGGAAAGCTGCGGTGGAAGGAGAAAGAAGACTGGGCGATAGACGGGCAAAGGAAAGAGAGCATCTTTTGGTTCCCTTTTTTGGTGCCACACTCTGGTGTGAGCCAGCTGACTCGCACTACAGCTTAGAACCAAAAAAAGTGTGTCCTGGGTCCCCCTCTCTGGCATGGCCAGGGCAAGGGAGCCAAAACAGGACATTTGGGATTGGGATCAGAAGCCAGGAAGGCTTCTGTTAATCCGGAATGTCCTGCTTAAAATGGGACGATTGCACAGTGTGCCCTTTCAACTCAGCCATGGCAACCCAGCAGAATTTAGCCAGCGAAAACAGTGGTGCATGTCAAATTCCTTCAGGTTCCTTCTAAATTGCGTTTGGAATAGGGGTGAATTACACCAGCATAATTTGCACCGGCTTTCTGTAGTAGGATTGCTCTGTTATTCCATCTGCTAGCATAGATTATCATATATATTTCATAACCTTGACCCAATAATAAAATGGAACCATACAACATAGTTAAATTAAGATCTTTATCTTTTTAAAATATATTAATATTGCACCCGTCTCATTCCATGTCTTACTAGGGAAATTAAACTGCAATAATTAAACAGCTGAAACAAAGGAGGTGAATAATGCCTTTGAAAAGGTTTTTATAAAATTCTGCATTTAATCTATCTGAACCAGAAGCCATAATGATACTTACTCTTCTGTATATTTTGCATTTACTTATTTCAAATTTTTGGGAGGGTATAGTAATATACTTTTTTTAAAAAAAATCGCTTCTTTTTGAAATGAATAGGTGTCCCAACACAAACTTCAGCTTGGCTTGGGAGCTCATAGGAGGCAAGTGCAGATTTTTCAAGATGTTGGAATCAAATAATATATGGAAGCCACAAGTTCCCTACCCTTGGTTTCTTGTGCCGAAAAAGAACAACAAATACACCCATCTTATTTCTTTCTCTTCTCAGAATCAGTTTTGAGAGACCAATCGCTTCTGGTTCCAAAATTTTATTTTCTTTCCTACGTACCTATGAAGACAATGAGTGTCAACGGTGTACCGGCACTTTGCTCCCAATTTCCCCACAGATGTTGAAAAGTGCAAGGAGCAGAACTGTGTGGGACCCGAGCCCGCACCACATCTGCTAGGGGCCTGAGTTGAAGTCCCCCAATGAAATTTTCTGAAACGTACCCCATAAGGTCGGAGTGGACTCTCCATATCACCATGGCTCCAGCTCCCGACCCACAATCTGGCAAACCACAACGGTTGGTGGTATCAAAGGCTGCTGGGAGATTAAGGAGAATCGACGCAAACCTATTCCGTGCTGTTCCTTTCCCGAAACAAGTTACCCGTCAGAGCAACCAAGGCTAAAATCAGGCCTCAGCCCAGGTTGAAATGGGTCTTGATAATCCACTTCTGCCAAGTGCTTCTAGAGCTGGCCAGCCACCAGCTGTCAATCACTGTCAACAATAGGCTGCTGTAGCATTACAAGCTGTCGGGTGTCTGTTATGTATCGGTGAAGCCAAAACCAGCATGAGGACAGAGCGAGGAGAGTAAACAGCACCTGCGGCACTGCTATTTGTCATGCAGACACCCTATTGGGCAAAAAGGCTGCCACCCCCCTCCATGTGACTTATTTGCAGAATCCAACTTTCTCAATAGAGATTCTCAAGGAGAATGGTGCCATTTTATGGATGTATTCACCCACGTATGAAAATATCCAGCTTGCCGGAAGTTGGCAAGCTGCTGCTGTGCCAAAACCTGCCCTCCAATTTGCCACAAATTTTATTCACCAGCAAAAGAGACCTGCCTTTTTCACAGGGCACGTTAGATTTTCTTTCTAACATCGGTTGGTTGCAGGGTTGAGCCTACTTTATCATTTCAGGGGGGCAAGGTTGGTATACGCATTTTTCTTCCCATTAGACATTTCTTCAACCCACAGCAGCCTCCCCAGCTGCCTGAATCTCCTGATTAAAAAAAAAAAAATTAGCTTGTGATTTATTCCCCTGGGTTGTTACGGAAGTGCTGACTTTGTTTTTAAGGGAAATGCTTCCTTTTTACTTTTCTGCACCGATTTCTTTACAAGTAAGAAGACTTCTCTTTAAAACAAAAACAAGCTGTAGCCCGATACAGACCACCAGACAACATCCCTAGTTTCCCAGCTGAGGACATAATGTGGTTTTCAGTAAGCACATGGCACCCAAGAAGGCTGCTGAGTGCAGACCACCAGAGAGATAATTTGCAGAATAAAATAAAGGAAACTCACAAACACCCCCTTGGCCACTTTGGAAGTAACAAAAACCATGCACCCCATCCACAATAATTTCAGTGACATTTCCCCTCACTTCCGATAAATTTTGAGTGCAGTTTGACCAGAAGGATCTTGTGGCTGCTGCCAGCACTGAAATCAGAAGTAAAAAGGCGGCACTGGTAAAGTCATTCCTTGACTTAGATGCTACAGCTGTCAGTCACAGAATCGCATTCACGGCCCTGTCTGTCTGCCTCCTCACGCCTCTCTCTGCCTGGCATTGCCCATTCCTGAACAGCTGGGGGGAGGTTTCAAAAACTTAGAAGCCATTCCAACACCCCAAAATGGCCCCAGAGTCCCAGAGTACCTTGGAATCCAGAGGCCTCTGGTTCTGAGGAGGTCTGAAAAGGATATTTGTCTTGGTTTAAGCCCTACCTTAGTACAGTGGCCCCTCATATTTAAAACCACAACATAGCAGACCCTCCAATCGTCCCTATTTTTTCAAGAACAGCCTCAGATTTACAGAAGCTGTCCCAGTTTCTGATTGAATCCCAGAATGTCCCACTTTTCCTTAGGACGTCCCTATTGTCATCAGTAGATAAATATTGGAGGGCATGGAGTTATGTAACCCCCGAGCCAAGGAGATAAGTAACTATACAACCTTTAGAAGACATCTGAAGGCAGCCCTGAATAGAGAAGTTTAAAAAAAATGTTTTTATATATGTTGCAAGCCACCCAGAGTGGTTGGGGCACCCCAGTCAGATGGGTGGGGTATAAATCATAAAAATATTATTATTATGGAATAGGATATGTTTTTTAAAAAATGTTTAATGTTTTCATATATGTTGGATTGGCTGGACAAACCAGTCAGATGGGTGGGGTATAAATAATAAAATTGTTTCCGTTATGGAATAGGGCGTCCCTATTTTAACTGGAGAAATGTTGGAGGGTATGTTTAGCGTGATGAAAGAATGGTTAAAAGGGTGCGTCGTTTTGCCTCTTTCTACACATTTTTGTGGTGCTTTGAGAAGGGGGTTGGGTTGCTTTCGACTAATTGCGGAGTGCACCATCTCTTATAACGGACGCGGGTGGCTCTGTGGTCTAAACCACTGAGCCTAGGGCTTGTCGATCGGGAGGTCGGTGGTTCGAATCCCTGCGACGGGGTGAGCTCCCGTTGCTCGGTCCCTGCTCCTGCCCACCTAGCAGTTCGAAATAATAACTCTGCAGTCTTCAGAAGACACCTGAAAGCAGTTTTTTAAAATGCTTAATGTTTTATTGTGTTTTTATGTATGTTGGAAGCTGCTCAGAGTATAAATAGTATAATAATAATAATAATAATAATAATAATAATAATAATAATAATAATAATAATAATAATAATGGAATAGGAAGTCCCTCTTTTCATCAGAGAAATGTTGGAGGGTATGAGCTGTCTTCGGACAAACGCCGGCTCCCTCGGCATATAGAGCGAGATGACCGCGCAACCTATGGGACGCAGGTGGTGCTGTGGTTTAAACCACAGAGCCTAGGGCTTGCCGATCAGAAGGTCGGCGGTTCGAATCCCCGTGATGGGGTGAGCTCCCGTTGCTCGGTCCCAGCTCCTGCCCACCTAGCAGTTCGAAAGCACGTCAAAGTGCAAGTAGATAAATAGGTACTGCTCCGGCAGGAAGGTAAATGGCGTTTCCGTGCGCTGCTCTGGTTCGTCAGAAGCGGCTTAGTCATGCTGGCCACATGACCCGGAAACTGTCTGCGGACAAATGCCGGCTCTCGGCCTATAGAGCGAGATGAGCACGCAACCCCAGAATCGTCCGCAACTGGACCTAACGGTCAGGGGTACCTTTACCTTTACCTTTACCTTTACCATATCTTATGTACTCAACACAGTAGACCAGGCATTGGCAAAGTTTTTGTGGCTTGGGCTGGTTCACGGTCCTGCAGATGCTGCAGTGGACCGGAGTGTGTGCGTGCGCATGCATGCGCAAACACTATTTCCGGCGCTCCTTCTGGCGCGGAGGAGGTGTGCGCAGCTTCCCATTGGCTGCAGGAGCTTCCTTCAGCCAATGGGAAGCCGGCTAGTGTCGCGGAAGGCGGTCCCCACTCTGCTCCGCGCCGGTTTAGCATGGTGCAGGGAGCCAACCGAGTGGGCGGCGGGGGTCCATGGGCCGGTGAAACGACCCCATGGGCCGCAGGTTGCCGACCCCTGCAGTAGACATACTGGAACATCCCTGCAACACCCTTATTCTCACACAACTTTTCTCCCGCTAGTCTGTCTGGAAGGCATGTCTGCAGATCATACGCATGTGCAGGAAAGTGCCAGTTACTGAGCGGCGAGAGACGAATTTCTGCACATCCTCCGTGCGCCCTCTTTAATTACTGTTTCGACCGGGGCTGAGGCCTGACATTCAGAACCGGCTCCAGGCCCACCGCCAAGCCCGGCTTCAAATTAGCTTCTATCTGCGACGCTTTATTTATAATTAAAAGTAACCTGCCACTGCTCAATCTGGCTCCTTTCAGTGCCGGTTCAATCTGTGCACCTGCTGCCGCCACAAATAATTCCGCTCCTTTCCACAGTCATTCCGCAGTTCTGGCCAAGGGGAGCAATAAGAGGGGAGGGGGGGACTGCAGCTGTGATTGACAAGCAATTAAGAAAGAGGAACAGAGAAGTCCTGCCCCTTCCGTTCATAGGTCATATAACAGGAGCATAAGGACTCTTCCTTATTGCCGTCACTTGTCCGTTGCAGCGCAGCTTTTGCTTCCATTGGCTGGAACGGAGAAAAGAGGCGAGGAGGAAGTGAGCTTACTTCTTATGGAGAAGCCAGCAGCTCCACAGGTTGTTGTTTTCCTTTGTTAAGTGTAGCTCGATGTTGGGAATGTGCAAGTTTGCAAACTTGCGTTCTACCCAGGCATTAAGCATGCAACCCCTCCCAGTGTCACTATTTTCCAGGGACAGTCCCGGATTTACAGAAGCTGTCCCGGTTTCTGATTAGATCCCGGAATGTCCCGCTTTTCCTTAGGAGAAAAGTTGGAGGGCTACGGAGTTCTCCGACCCCCAAGCCAAGGAGATGAATAACTCTGCAATCTTTAGAAGACACCTGAAAGCAGTTTTTTTTTAAATGCTTAATGTTTTATTGTGTTTTTATGTATGTTGGAAGCTGCTCGGAGTATAAATAGTATAATAATAATAATAATAATAATAATAATAATAATAATAATAATAATAATAATGGAATAGGAAGTCCCTCTTTTCATCAGAGAAATGTTGGAGGGTATGAGCTTGTCTTCGGACAAATGACGGCTCCCTCGGCCTATAGAGCGAGATGACCGCGCAACCCCAGAGTCGTCCGCGACTGGACCTAACGGTCAGGGGTACCTTTGCCTTTACCTTTACCTATGGGATGCAGGTGGCGCTGTGGTTTAAACCACAGAGCCTAGGGCTTGCCGATCAGAAGGTCGGCGGTTCGAATCCCTGGGACGGGGTGAACTCCCGTTGCTTGGTCCCTGCTCCTACCAACCTAGCAGTTTGAAAGCACGTCAAAGTGCAAGTAGATAAATAGGTACCGCTCCGGCGGGAAGGTAAACGGCGTTTCCGTGCGCTGCTCTGGTTCACCAGAAGTGGCTTAGTCATGCTGGCCACATGACCCAGAAGCTGTACGCCGGCTCCCTCAGCCAGTAAAGTGAGAGGAGCGCTACAACCCCAGAGTTGTCCGTGACGACCTAACGGTCAGGGGTACCTTCACCTTTACCTATGAGCATGGCTGTTGCTCAGTTTTTTTGGCAATTTTCTCCCAAGGTTAAAAAAAAGCTGTGGGCTGGATAAAGGAGGCAACTCCTCGAGGACAAGATCCCTTTGCCCCACCCCCATAAAATATTTGAGGGGCCCAGGGTCCCCACAAAGTGATGGGCACATCAATCAAATGGTGTGTGCGCAGTGCGGGGTAGAGAAGAAATCTCACATGAAAAGCCGTGTTGCCTTTGGGAAGAGAAACTGGCGGGGAGGCTGAGTGGGAAAAGCCGCCCCCCCCCAAGTGAAGGTGGCTGAAAGAAATGGGAGAGAGGAGGGAGATTTTTGTAATGCAGCAATAGGAGGTAAGAGAGACCTATGGCAAGATAGGCCAAGATGGAGCCAAGAAAATGTGGGACCCAGCTTTTTTTTGTTTGTTTTGCACAAAGTCGTTGACCTTTTTTTGTGTGCAAAATCTAAAAAATAATAACAATCAAGTTTTTGAGCTATTTTTAAGGGAATTCGCCAAAAACTACACTTCCGACATGGGTTGCCATAAATCCAGATTTCCCTGGACATTTAAGCAAATTTCTGCCCAGATACTGTTTCTGATGGCCCAGTCCCGGCTACTTCCGGGAATGAACGAATGAATCTTTATATGCGTCAGCCATCGGCCATTGCAATAAAACAACCATACGATATACGAAGAATAGAAATAAAAAGTCAGTTGTATAAAATACATTTCAGGGTTCTGAATCAATAGTCAAATAGTGGGTCTTATTCTGAGTGCCCCAGCTAAAAACCTTGCAACCTTTGGCTATGTCCGGGAAATTCCGGACGTATGTGGTGAAGGTGGTATTATACAGGTGTGCTGTGTTAGGCAAGGGTTAAGGTCTCTGTGCTGACTTACAATGCCCTACACAATTTGGGACCAGGCAGTTTTACCTTCCTCCATATGATTTGGCTTGGCCATTGAGGTCAGATCCTGAAGCTTCCTTCCCCTGGTTCTGCCGTCAGGGGGAGAAGCAAATCCTGTAGCAACCAGGGGAAGGGGGACTTTTCTGTTGCAGTGCCCTTTCTATTTAGCAACCTCCCCTCTTATGGCAGGCGGCCTCCGTTGATGATATTGCGTTGCATGCAATAAATTCGTTTATTCTCCCAAAACGTTGCTAGCGATTAAAACCAGTTGGATTTGGATTTCCCGTTTTTATGGTTGCGATTATATAGGTGTTGGTTTTATTGTGTGTGTGTGTGTGTCTTTCACATTGTGCTGCCCACCGCTTTACAATTCTTAAATGACAAATGTTAGAAAATATTTTAAAATATGAATACGCTAATAGGATTTCAAGAAGTTTTGTAGTTATTGTGTAGATATATTATTGTAAGTAGGGTAGTAAAAGTAAGAAGGAATTTTATGATAATGTAAGCAATGGTTGATTAAAGAAGTATAATATCAAGATATAATTCCGAAAGCCATGTGGAGGGATTGAGGGAAGTCATGGCTTTGTAAGCCAAAGTGGAAAATGTATGAAAATGTTTGAATTTTATATTGTAGTAGTATAGTGTAAAAACAATAAAAATTATTTTTAAAAAAGAAAAGAAAATATTTTAAAATAAAGTAAAATAGTTTTCTAAGTTCTGTGAGGGCCAAAGCCTTAAACCTACATATGCAGCAGCTCTCATAAGCCCCAGGTTTCCCCCCATACTCCGTCCAGCTCCTTTTGTTCCTTGCACATAGAACCCAGCACTTTTCCTACATACCTGTACTCAGTTTGCCCTTGTATTAGCCAAACCCAGTCCTTCACATCTAACATATCAAACCGCACAAGCAACTTGTGCTATTCAGAAGTAAGTCCTATTGAATCCAGCGGGGCTTTCTCCCAGATAAGTGAGGGTAGCATTGCAGTCAGAGTCATTGTTTACTGTATTTACAGTCCATTGGGGGCCCCAAGCCTGAGTTTGTACTACTTTGGTATGATCGGGGCGGAGGGTGTGGGCCGCCCCGGGTGTCACCACTGGGGGTGTGTGACAAAATGCCGGGCAGCACTCACACAGCGTGCCTGAGCCACCTGTCTCTCCTGGGAGTGACGCAGTGGCTTGGGCGCATGCAGGCTCCGCGCTGCCCCAAACGGTCTGCCCACTGCCTCCCCCTCAGCTGTAGGGCAGCAGATTGGGAGGAGGCAGGCAGACTCCAGAGGCCCCGCGGAGCGTCCTGCCCTGTGGTCTAAACCACTGAGCCTAGGGCTTGCCGATCAGAAGGCCGGCGGTTCAAATCCCCGCGACGGGTTGAGCTCCTGTTGTTCGGTCCCAGCTCCTGCTCACCTAGCAGATCAAAAGCACGTCATAGTGCAAGTAGATAAATAGGTACCACTCCGACGGGAAGGTAAATGGCGTTTCCGTGCGCTGCTCTGCTTCGCCAGAAGCGGCTTAGTCATGCTGGCCACATGACCCGGAAGCTGTCTGCGGACAAACGCTGGCTCCCTCGGCCTATAGAGTGAGATGAGATCTGCAACCCCAGAGTCGTTCTCGACTGGACCTAACGGTCATGGGTACCTTTACCTTTAAGGTCTGATGAAACCCACCATACACACAAAGGCACAACCAGTCTAGAGACACAGCAAGGGAGCAAATTTGTAAGCAGAGCAGATTAATCTGAGGTCATGCCCTGCCTGAAACTGCTAATCTGCCCATGCTTGGTTGCGTGCCAGGCGTTTCCAACCTCACCTCTCCATTTTCTTGGTCCCTCATGGTTCTCGGGAGCTTTCAGCTGAGCTCCAGTTATCGCCAAAGCAGACATAATCAAAGCAGAATGTACATGACGTTTAGCAGCTCGAGGCAGCAGATAGGGAGACATAACATGGTGTTTGGTTTCCCAGGTTTTTGGCTCCTGCTCCAAGAATTCAGCGATTCCTTGGGTCAGCCACTGCCATAACCTTCAGCTTGGGTAAGCTGGCGGGCAAATATTTTGCCAGCTATCTGTTGGAGGGAGGGAGGGAGGTCAGGCTTTTTGCCTAATATGAATACACATCTTGAATGTCCTGATGATAAGTCACACAGAAGGGTTTATGAAGTTAAATTTAACTGTGTGTGCGCATGGGAGCACAGGCTGAATTGGTTTTAACAGACAGTGGTGGTGTTTGTCTAATTATTCTGGTATGAACAAAGTTCCCAAAAGCCAATTAAAAACAGGGAACCTCCATATGCAGAGGCAATCTATCTCTGACTACCAGATGCTAGGACAACATAAGAGGAGATGACTATTTTCTTCAATTGTTTGTCAGGCTTTTTGAGAAGCCTGACTAGTTTCTGTTGTCAAGGTTTTTTCCCCTCCAGACTAGCAGTAGCTTTTCAAGATTTCACCTGCTGCCTTTCCCCTTCCCCACCAGGAGATGCCAGGGATTGAACCTGAGTCTTTTTTGCGCGCAAAATCTGTGCTCTTAGGACCCCTTCCATCTTCTGGGCTGAGCACTGGAGCCTGGTCACACTTTGAGGGGGCAGCAGTAGTAACAGTGCCGTTTGACACAGTACCGTTGACACAGTACCGTTTTGAAGCATGCTGGGCTTTCTGTTGTTGCCGGAGTCGTGATTAAAAGCTGCTAGTTGAAAAAGAGAAGGCTCTTTAATAGTTGTGTAGCAGACACGCTCATGCCCTCCTACATTTCTCCGATGAAAACAGGGACATCCTATTCCATAATAATATTAACGATTATCTTATAATATACCCCATCTGACTGGGTTCCCCCAGCCACTCTGGGTGGCTTGCAACGTATATAAAAACATAACAAAACATTAAAAAAGAAAAAACTTCCCTATACCTTCAGATGTCTTCTAAAGGTATATTTACTTGGCTCGGAAAGTAGGAGGATTTATTTTGAAAGTAGGAGGATTTATTTTGAATTAAAATTAAGAAAGATAAAAGATAGGAAAATGATTTAAAACAGACGGAAGGATGAATCTGAAGTAAAGTATTGTATGGAAGGTGGAAGTCACTGTATAGACTATTTGTATGGAATTGTATAGATTATTTGTATGGAACTGCAGCAATGCAGGGAGGAATATAGGAAAGATTAAAAAAAAAGTTGAATAATGTGTAACTAGAATTAATTACTGCTTTTTGTTTCCTTTGTTTGTATCTCTCTTGCATTGGAAGAAGTTACCTACGTGACTATACACTTAGTCTTACTTTTTCTTTCCTTTTTTCTTTTTCTTTCTTTTTTCCTTCCCCCTTTTCTACTTTTTGTGGTTTTTATTTTTGTTGTTTTTTGTTTGTTTGTTTGCTTGCTTGCTTTGTTTGTTTTTTACCTTTTGTGGTTCTTGCTATTCCTTTGTATTTGTATCTGTGAAAGGTTTTTAAATTCGTTGTGAAATTGTTAAATCTAAATCTAAATAAAGTTGATATTATATATATATATATATATATATATATATATATATATATATATATATATATATACTTGGCTCGAGGGGGGTCCACATAACTGCATACCCTCCAACATTTCTCTGATGAAAATAGGGGTGCCCTTTGGAAAGGCAGGACATTCCAGGATCAAATCAGAAACCGGGACAGCTTCTGTAAATCCAGGACATTTGGAGGGTCTGCTGTAAATACCTCTTTTACAGAACTGTTAAGTTCCCTTTTTCACCTGGGCAACCTAGAGGTGGTGGCAATGACAATAGCCGAAATCGGCCCCTCTCAGGGGAGCCAACTTGAAGAAAATATGCACATGATCACATGACACAGTTCACTCACACCATTTGAATGGCAGTGCCCATCAACCTTGGGGGAATGGCCCCCTCAAATATTTTAGAGGTGTGTGTGAAGGGACCTCAGCCCCCAGGAGCTGGTTCCCATGGCCCCCACCAGAGATAGAGGCTTGAGGCCTGCTTTGGTGGCCATGGAGTAAGGGTGCTGGAAGAAGTTGCATAGAACAGTGTTTTTCAACCTTTTTTGGGCAAAGGCACACTTGTTTCATGAAAAAAATCACGAGGCACACCACCATTAGAAAATGTTAAAAAAATTAACTCTGTGCCTATATTGACTATAGATAAAGTAATTTTTCAATTTTTCCCACGGCACACCAGGCAACATCTCGCGGCACACTAGTGTGCTGCGGAACAGTGGTTGAAAAACACTGGCATAGAACACCAAGGACCGACTAGAGTTATTTAGCGGGTCATGGCTGTAAGGCTGGAAAAAATGGTGCTCTTGCTGTCGAGGGAAAAGGCCTGAAACCAAATCTTCCCCTCAGCCCCAAATCCAGCACACTGGATACAGCTGCTCCAGACCAGGCTTCCTCAACCTCGGCCCTCCAGATGTTTTGAGACTACAATTCCCATCACCCCTGACCACTGGTCCTGCTAGCTAGGGATCATGGGAGTTGTAGGCCAAAAGCATCTGGAGGGCCGAGGTTGAGGAAGCCTGCTCCAGACTCTCTTAAGTGTCCCCATTTTCCAGGCCACAGACCTGGATTTACAGAAGCCATCCCAGTTTCTGATTTGATCCCGGATTTGATCTGATCCTTAGGCCGTCTCCATTTTCATCGGAGAAATGTCGGAGGGTATGGAGTTATGCGGCCACTGAGCCACGGAGATAAGTAACTATACAACCTTTAGAAGGGAAGCTTTTAATGTGTGATATTTTAATGTATTTGATTTTTGTTGGAAGCCGCCCAGAGTGGCTGGGGAAATCCAGCCAGATGGGCGGGGTACAAATAATAAATATTTGTACAAATTTATTATTATTATTATTATTATTATTATTATTATTATTATTATCATCATCATCATCATCATCATCATCATCATCATCATCATCTGAAGGCAGCCATGTAGTGTGAAGCTTTAAAAATGTGTTATTTTGTTTTTATATATGTTGCAAGCCACCCAGAGTGGTTGGGGCACCCCAGTCAGATGGGCGGGGTATAAATCATAAAATTATTATTATTATTATTATTAATTTAGGACGTCCCTATTTTCATCAGAAAAATGTTGGCGGATATGCGATAACAAATCTCATTAGCTGAGACTTCCCAGTCAGATGGGCGGGGTATAAATCATAAAACTATTATTATTATTATTATTATTATTATTATTATTATTATTATTATTAAGGACGTCCCTGTTTTCATCAGAGAAATGTTGGCGGATATGCGACAACAGATCTCATTAGCTGAGACTTCCGAATGGTAGCCTCCTTCTCAGGGTCTCCAGGGCAAGGACTAAAGTCTGAAGGCGAGGTGACAGGAACAAGTGGGCACACTGTTGTCAACTTGGCTTGAGTGCTGTTACCATTAGTGCCCTCCCCTGCTCATCAGACTCCACCACATGTTGGTCCCATGACAGAGCAAGTGCTGTCCACATCTCAGCAACTTCAAGCCCCTGGCCTACAACTCCTTAGCTCTCACACGATGCTCGCCCTTCTCTCAGGTTCTGCGCGTCTTGGGAGCCTGACAGGCCTAGCCTGAATGCCTTTCTAGTCTTCCTTTCAGGGCCATTTTGGACAATGACCCTAAGCAACGTTGTTATTGCCACTCCCAAGCAAAGGTGTTGCCACAAGAAAATAAGAGTTTCCAACTGCCACCCCGCTTGTATCTTGCTGCACAGGCAGAGAAGCAAAAACGTTTTTCTTGCTCATCACAGTAACTCTATATCCACACCATTTTGAGCGAGACTATTAGTTATTATAATTTCTGTAGTGCAAGACACCTTACGGAATACAAGAGGACAGGGTTTCCCATAACCTGCTTGTATATTACAAGTCGGAATAACGAAACACAGTTTTTGTGACCTCGGATCTTGGCATCTTTGATCTCAGAGGTCCAAGCTGTTGAGGATAGGTTTCCTAGATTAAAGGGAATACCGTTGAATAGTCCCAGTAATGTTATCCTCGCTTCATAGGTAATTAACTGACATAGGACTATCTGACTGACATTTAGACCAATGTCTGTCTAGACAAATGTTTGTGTCACGCTGTGTGTCAAACAGCATTCTCCCCACCCCAGTGTAATATACACCTGAGATTTATGAAGGTAAATCTTCAGCTAGAAAATAAAACTAAACATGATAAACCTTGGTCCATATGTAAGTGACACTTGAACAGCCCAATCCTATGCACGTTTACTCAGAAATAAGTCCCACAGAGCATACTGCCACCTGCTCTCACATATGTTTATGGAATCGTAGCCTTAATATCTTTACATTCGATTGCAACATTGGCTTGGATAAATCAGAGGGGAAAAAAATCTATCCACCTGGAGGACAACTCCCCTGTTTTTCAGCTGAGATCAAGAGATCTGGCGTGATGGGGGGGGGGGATAACAAAATGTTTCATGTTTCGCATCTGATTAGTTTCACATGATGTGCTCCCATGCTGCCCTTGTAAACACAGCCGAAAGCACACATCACAACATCCATGCAGTTTCTTGCACCTTACCTTCTAGATCCGAGTGTTTTGATCAGAGGCGGGTGGCCACGGTGCCGCCTTCAGCTTCCCAGCACATTTATTTCCAAAGCAGTTCGCTCACCCCTCAGACTTCCTGTAAGTCATATCCTTTCGTGTGAATGAGAACGGTGGTTTTTCGAAGTGGAAGCTGCCAAGTCTGTTTCCCCCCCCCCCCTCAAGATCTGCCCAAATAGGTGAAACGAAGCGAGCGAGAAATCAAAAGTCCATTAAACTTACTTAAATATATCTTAGGCAAGGAGAAACCAAGTGTAGAACATGGTTGGGGAAGAGCAAACATACGTATTGGAATAGCCACGCAGTGTCAAGTAACAGGCAGCCACTCACGAGCTATTTTTAACCACAGCTTCTCTGCTGGCAATGCTTCAAAGATAACTGAGTGACAGAATATAATGTTCTGCGATTGGCCAGCCCCCAAGGGTGATTCAAACCATAAACCGCCGCATTTTCATGCCATCATCGGGTGGCGGGCGAAAATGTTTTCATGAAAGTCGTCATTAAAAATAATAACCCAGAAATGTGCCCATGAGTTATACACATGATTGTCTTCGTGGTGTCATTTCATAAATAGCCCATTTCATCATCGGGGCAGGACAGATGTATCGCACACCACATTCTCCGAGACACAGCCCTCCCTGTCCTTCGGAAGCCAATAGAAAGAGCGGCTTTAATGGGAAAGACGCTCAAGCATAGAGTTTCATTCTGAAGGTTGCAGTAAAATATTAGATAATGAGTGGATGTTGCATGTCATCAGCAAGCCGTGCTTTGCTCCTGCAAATAGGAAATGGGCTGTTCCCAACCTGGATCAAAGCAATTATGGAAATTGTTAGCATTTACAGAAGCCGTCCCAGTTTCTCATTGGATCCCAGAATGTCCTGCTTTTCCTTAAAGGTAAAGGAACCCTGACAGTTAAGTCCAGTCGCAAACGACTCTGGGGTTGCCGCGCTCATCTCGCGTTAATGGCCGAGGGAGCCGCCGTTTGTCCGCAGACAGTTTTTCTGGGTCATGTGGCCAGCATGACTAAGCTGCTTCTGGCGAAACCAGAGCAGCGCACGGAAATGCCATTTACCTTCCCACCAGAGCGGTACCTGTTTATCTACTTAAACTGGAGTGCTTTCGAACTGCTAGGTTGGCAGTAGCAGGGACCGAGCAACGGGAGCTCACCCTGTCGCAGGGATTCGAACCGCCGACCTTCTGATCAGCAAGCCCTAGGCTCACTGTTTTAGACCACAGCGCCACCCATGTCCCTGCATAACCTTAGGATGTCCCTATTTTCATCAGAGAAATGTTGGAGGGTATGGAGCTATCCGACCCCCAAGCCTTCTGAAGGCAGCCCTGTATAGGAAGGTTTTTTTTAAAAAAAAAAAATTAAATGTTTTATTATATTTTAATATATGTTGGAAGCCAGTCGGATGGGTGGGGAATAATAATAATAGTAATAATAATAATAATAATAATAATAATAATAATAATAATAATAATAGGACTGAAGACAGTATTACGTGCCTTAATCCTGCTTCTGTCGTTATTGTCTGGAATGTCTCCTGCCTCTCAGACCCTCCTGTGGTGCAATGGGTTAGTGTGTCTGCTATTAACCAGAAGGTTGGTGGTTCAAGCCCTCCCAGGGACAGCTGTGGGTAGGATTCCTGCACTGCAGGACTAGATGATTGTCAGGGTCCCTTCCAACTCTACAATTCTCTGATTCAATCCCCTACCTCTAATCATGGCTGAAGTTACCTAAAGTTGTGTAGGAAAACAATATTGTTACATTCGCCACACTCATTTGAGATATAACACCTACCCAGGCTGGATTTCCTTTGGAAGACTCCTAGACTTGGAATGGTAATTTAGTCCAACCCAGTGTGAAAGCAGGAAATCCTGATAGCTGGCCATACACCCTCTGTTCAAATTTTAATAAGGGTGAGCTCACCATTTTCAGAGGCAGTTATCTCACTGTCAAGCAGCTCCTATCATCCAGAGGTTCTTCCTAATGTTTAGCCAAAATCTTCTTTCCAAGTCGAGGTTCTACCTTCTGGAGCGACGGAAAAGAAAATTGTTTCATTGTCTATGTAACAACCCTTCAAATATTTGAAGATGGCTGTTGTTTTGGTTCTCTTACATGGGCTAAATATACTCAACTACTTCAACTGTTTGTCATAGATTGATCTCCAGGCCTCCACACCATCCTTTTCACCCATCTATGGGCACATAGATGGGATGCGGGTGGCGCTGTGGTCTAAGCCACTGAGCCTCTTGGGCTTGCCAATCAGAAGATTGGCGGTTCGAATCCCCGCGACGGGGTGAGTTCCCGTTGTTCGGTCCCAGCTCCTGCCCACCTAGCAGTTCGAAAGCACGCCAAAAAGTGCAAGTAGAAAAATAGGTACCGCTCTGGCGGGAAGGTAAATGGCGTTTCCGTGCGCTGCTCTGGTTCACCAGAAGTGGCTTAGCCATGCTGGGCACATGACTCGGAAGCTTGTCTGCGGACAAACGCCAGCTCCCTCGGCCAGTAAAGCGAGATGAGCGCCGCAACCCCAGAGTCGTTCGCAACTGGACTTAACGGTCAGGGGTCCCTTTACCTTTACCTTTTTATGGGCACATAGGAGACAACACCTAGGGGCCAAGGTCCCTTCAGCCTCCCCCAATTGAGGGGGCTGCCTCCCAAAGCTGATGGGCATGTGCCATGCCTTGTGATTGGGGTGGGGTTTACCTGTCCCCCAGCAATATTTTATTCAAGTTGGTACCCCTGTATGGGTATGTCCCAGTCTCTCAGTATCAATGAATCAATCAACACCTTTATTGGCATATATAAAATAAAACCAAAAACATACAAACCACCTGTATATATAATAACTCTACAACATACAAGACAAAACTGAAAGGAGAAGAAAATAAGGAATCCTCAGGAGTCATTGTTAGATAGGCCAGATGTACTGGCTTTAGTTTCATAGATCCTATTCAAATAATGAGCCATAACTCTAGTGAGTTCAGGGGAGTCATCCCTCAGCAGAATCTGGACCGCGAGTTGTTTGTTGGGGAGGGCCCTGAGCCACATAAAGGATATCGATGGGCCAAAATAAAAAATGTTATAGAGAGAGGACAATCCAGTATCATGTGGTCCATAGAGTCCGACACTTTCTGACCACAAGGGCAGAGTCTGTTCTGGTAGGGGATGCCTTTGAGCACGGAAGAAGGAAAGGCATTTAAATGGACCAGCATAAATACTCTACGATATAATGGTGTAACCAAATCATAGAAGTAGTTAGGCATCAGTCCATGATGCGGCGGCAGCCCCAGAGAGGCAGGGGAGCATACTGGTCTCTCAGTATTCTGCTCTCATTCTGGATGATGCAACCTACATAATTTTCTTTTCTTTTATTTTTTGCTGCTACATGGCATCACTGTGCCATGTTTAGCTTGCGATCTTCTAAAAACCCCTAGATCTTTTTGACACAAGCCACTGTCAAGTGTAACTCATCCCGAATTTGTGCATCTGAAAACCAAAATGCGGAGGTTTCTGCTAGAGTTCGTTTTACAACGAAATCTACATTTTCCACGTGTTTTAAGTGAAAGAGCCTGGACGTAGCGGGACTTTAACGTGGACTGAGCCAAGCTGAAGTGCCAGCACAGCTGTTCCACCAAGCCTGAGCTGTTTAACTGAAGAGTTGCCAGCCAAGCAGCGCACAGTGGCAAGACTTTATGCCGGTGAAAACTAACCCTGAGTCATTATGTCAGTGGTCTTATATTTAAGTGATGAGACTACCAGATAACTGGGGTGTTGCTCCTCCTGTGTTCTGTCTGAAGGGCCAAAGTAGATGTGATTGGAGCTGCACAGCTTGTTGCCCATGTCTCTGCATCGCGAAACAGGAGGTTGGGGGTGTAATTTTTGCAACAAAGCTGCGTAAAGAGTGCCTGCCCCCTCTTTATTATTATTTATTGAATCTATATACCCGGGGGGTCTCAGGGCGGTTCACAGAAGGAAATCAAGATATAAAACCACAAAATACCTAATAAAAATTAAAACAACAACCCAAAAAAACCCCACACACATTTTAAAAGGGCATAGGATGTAAATCGGATCAACCAAAGGCCCTGGATAAAAAGGAACGTTTTTGCTTGGCGCCTAAAGGTGTATAATGAAGGGGTCAGGTGAACTTCCCGGAGAGAGCATTCAACAGGCAGGGAGCCACTCCAGAGAAGGCCCCGTCCTCATGTTTCCACCCTCTGGACCTCTTGAAGAGGCGGCACACAAAGGAGGGCCTCAGAGGATGATCTCAGGGTCCGGGCAGGTTCATGTGGAAAGAGGTGGCCCTTGAGTTATTGCGGTCCTGAGCCGTTTAGGGCTTTATAGGTCAAAACCAGCACTTTGAATTGGGCCCGGAAAGTCACTGGTAGCCAGAGTAGTCAGACCAGGATGTGTGTAATATGCTCAAACAGTCTTGCTCCGGTGAGCAACCTGGCCACTGAATTCTTCACCCTCTTTTTTCCTTCCTGCGGCCCACCTCTCCGCACACCTATACTTTCCACCTAGCTCACTTCTCGTATCTGAGCAACTACACTGGGCTTGAGGAGAACAGGAGTTTGGGAGACCATCTGCAAGGAAGGATTATTTATTTAGACCAGTGTTTTTTCTGGGGGTACCCAGGAGTATGCAGTACTGGCGCGCGCACACACACATATATGCACACACACACACACACACACACACACACACACAACCGCCCAAATGTTAAAAGTACTTAAGGACCTGAGCAGGAGCAATCCAATTTCTGGAGGATATAGAGACTTTGATTTACCAGAAAAAATATTAATGCAGTTATTTTGAGATGAAATATCTGTGCAGCAACACTCTTCCGACCTTGACCTAACCCAAAGCCATATTAGTAAGGAACAGAAAAGCCCAAATTCAGAACTGCCGTACGGAACTTCTACCACCAACAATTTCCCTTGCCATCTCCACAAACTTCCACTATCTCTTCTGCTGCCTTTCGAAAGGTAATCTTCAGCCATAAAAACTATGCTAATGCACATGCCTGGTTTTTAATTAAGGCTAAATCTAATTCTGCTCCAACTATAGCTAGCTTTGTTGATCTAGGTATTGAAAACAGCCTCCGTGCAAACATATTTTGTACCTTTTCTAATTAATCTAGCTTATCAATTGTCCACAAGAGTGCACCATACGGTAATTGTGCTATGATCTTTCATTTATATTTTTCCAGAGCTAGTTTTAACAAGTTTCCCCCTTGGAAATCATCGGCGTAATAGATCTCTCCGTGGGTTGAGTCATTTGTAATATTTGGGGTTGCCATGAGCCCATTGAGCGATTTCCGAATAATTAAGGCCTTCTCCCTGAATATTAGCCAGCTTACCTTTGAAGGCAGATGTACCTGGAGAAGAATCTGCAGAGAACGGGCTTCTGCACCACAACCAGTCGTTGCCACTTCAGTCTCTGAATGTCACCCTACTGAATGTAAATGGAGCAATGCTGCATTCCATTACATTCAGGCACTGCTGGAGGGGGGGGAACCAAGGCTATGGGCTGGGATAGAGGGAAAGTAATGGAGCAACATTGCTCCTTAACACTGACACACCCCTCCAACATTTTTCAGTGAAAATGTTGTTGTTGTTCAGTCGTTTAGTCGTGTCCGACTCTTCGTGACCCCATGGACCAGAGCACGCCAGGCACGCCTATCCTTCACTGCCTCTCACAGTTTGGCCAAACTCATGCTAGTCGCTTCGAGAACACTGTCCAACCATCTCATCCTCTGTCGTTCCCTTCTCCTTGTGCCCTCCATCTTTCCCAACATCAGGGTCTTTTCTAGGGAGTCTTCTCTTCTCATGAGGTGGCCAAAGTACTGGAGTCTCAACTTCAGGATCTGTCTTTCTAGTGAGCACTCAGGGCTGATTTCTTTAAGAATGGATAGGTTTGATCTTCTTGTAGTCCATGGGACTCTCAAGAGTCTCCTCCAGCACCATAATTCAAAAGCATCAATTCTTTGGCGACCAGTCTTCTTTATGGTCCAGCTCTCACTTCCGTACATTACTACTGGGAAAACCATTGCTTTAACTATACGGACCTTTGTTGGCAAGGTGATGTCTTTGCTTTTTAAGATGCTGTCTAGGTTTGTCATTGCTTTTCTCCCAAGAAGCAGGCGTCTTCTAATTTCGTGACTGCTGTCACCATCTGCAGTGATCGTGGAACCCAAGAAAGTGAAATCTCTCACTGCCTCCATTTCTTCCCCTTCTATTTGCCAGGAGGTGATGGGACCAGTGGCCATGATCTTATTTTTTTTGATGTTGAGCTTCAGACCATATTTATAAAAACATAATAAGACATTAGACATTGAAAAACGTCTCTATTCAGGGCTGCCTTCAGATGTCTTCTAAAGGTTGTATAGATGCATATCTCTTTGGCTCAGGGGTTGCATCACTCCATACCCTCCAGCATTTCTCCAATGAAAATAGGGACGTCCTAAGGAAAAGCAGGGCATTCCGGGATCAACTCAGAAACTGGGACGGCTTCTGTAAATCCAAGACTGTCCCTGGAAAATAGGGAAACTTGGAGGGTTTGATAGTTGGCAATTTCAATCTGAGCTAGAAAAGAATTTGAGAGTGTGTAAACCTCACCTCTGCTTTGCGGTGGGCTTTACTAAACCCCTGAAGTTCTTTTGCAACCTAGCTAGGGAGAACTTCGCCATCGTCCCTGCCAGAGGAAAGCTGCGTTGAAACACACTGCAAGTCAGTGGAGCTGTTTACTGGGAGACATGTTCCTTCAGGCCTACCCTTGCTGCTATGTTTTCCATCTTCTGAAGAATCTGAGTAGTCTTCAACAGTAAGCCCCACATGCAATGCATTGCTGCAATCTAGCCCAGATGTTGCCAGAGCATGCTGCCAGTCTTTATCTGTCCAGGAGGGATTGGAGTTAATGTACCAGTCAGTGTTGGTGAAAGACATTTTATGCCACAGATTCTTTTAGGGCATCCAAGTTAAGGTCCAGATCTGTGAGCATCTTGCAGCTCCTTAAGAGCGAACAGAACTCCACCCAGAGCAGAGAGCCAACCCCCTTTGGGACATAAAGAGGAACTCTCTTTTATATGGATTGAACTCCAGGTTTATTCACCCTCACCTCATCAAGTCCATTAAATCTCTTTTACATTATCTGTGCCATTATCTGAGAAGGAAGGGGAGGAGATTCAGCTCTCCCAACTCATGTGAACCACCATCTTCCATTTCATACATGTGAACAAGTGTGGCTGCTCCATCATATCTACTTTGGCCAAGTTTTTGTTGTTCAGCTACCATTAAGTGCACAAGTGTCATATCTTCCCTTGGTACAAGGAAGGAAGGAAGGAAGGAAGGAAGGAAGGAAGGAAGGAGCTCATCCCTCACAAAACAGTTGCTTGAGCTAGGGTCTTGCTATATGGGAGAAGAACTGTTTTCCTACTGAAACTGAGTTTGCAGAAACTGCCCTGTCCTGGGGAGCCAGTGTGGTGTAGTGGTTAAGAGCAGTAGTCTCATAATCTGGTGAACCGGGTTCACGTCTCCTCTCCTCCACATGTGATAAAGTGGGATATCAAATCCAAACTCTTCTTCTTCTTCTTCTTCTTCTTCTTCTTATTGTTCTTCTTCTTCTTCTTATTCTTCTTCTTCTCCTCCTCCTCCTCCTACTCCTCCTCCACCCTATAGGGGTTTGCCTAGAGGAGAGGTTGACCAGAGGAGCAAGTCAAAGAGTTCTTAGCCTGCTGCAGCTCTTAGCATGGGGCCTTAACAGAGAGGCTGCCTATTTGAAGGAATAACCTGCCTTCCGGTGGGAGGATCAGATGCAGAGGCTATTTTGACCTCCAGCAACAAGAGCCAATTCAGAGAACTCTAGGAGAAGTGGAGGGCATGGAACATCTTCCTGGAAAGAGCTTTCAACAGCTCGCTTTCTGATGAAGTCTCGGTGCAGAGCAGAAGAGAGGGTTGGAGCTGGTAGAGGTTGCCAGCGCTTCCAGTTAGTCCATCACGTACCCTCCAGTGTGGAGGATAAAAATTGGGATGTGATTTGGCAATGATATCTCGAGAGGCGTCTGAACCTATAGAGAACAAATGGACAAACGGACAGACAAACCAGTTTCGAAAATATGCAGTAGATGAGCTGAGCTGGATGTCCACGAAGGCTGCACCAGTCTTGATCTGGGAGCTCAGTTTGCAAACAGGTCATTGAGATGTTGCAAGCAGGCCACATACATGGCAATATATTCCTAGGAAAGAAGGGAGAGGACTGGAGGGTTGGTTCCACTCTCCTCCCCCTACTCCTTCTACAGGGAAAGAAGAGAGGGAGGGGGTGCTGTGTTCCCATATTGCTGGGGGCCACTTCTACACTTCTAGAGAGCCAGTGTGGTGTAGTGGTTAAGAGCGGCAGACTCGTAATCTGGTGAACCTGGTTCAAGTCTCCGCTCCTGCGGTTACTATGGCCATGGTCCTCCAGTGATTCTCCAAATATGGGCTCGTGTGGTTAAGGAGAAATCGTCCTGCTTCCAGACCCAATACTTCCTCTGACATTCATTTGCCTTCTGGCAGCTCTCATACTTACTTCTGGCTCAGCTGGCATTAATCTGCCTTTTCAGGAATGGAATTATTATTATTGCATTTTATCGTTAATAAGTGAACAGTTGCATGGGCGACCCACATAGTCAATGCCTGCCATTTCCCAGTATTTCTGGAGCTTCGTATACGTGCGAAACAAACAATAAATACAGGTAAAGCCTTTCCCCCACTCTATATGTGCGACGGGGGGGGGGGGGGACACAAGCGCTTCACTTCAGCACAACAAAAGCCATCATGGATATGATTTCTTCTGAGCAGTGGCCTGCCACAAGCCATGGATAGGATCTCAGCTGTTAATACTGTTTCCAAACACTTCTTCTGCCAAATGGTGTGTCTGTTCCCCCCCCCCCCACTGCTGCCTTTTACTGCACACAGTGACGATAGGGCTATAATTGGAGGCAAGGGCACTGGATATTTTCCCAGGATCCACTCTTGGAGAAAGCTCTGCGCATATTGTCATGATCGACATACACATGTGTGCCCCGGCAGAGGGGAAGCCGGCCATTATTGATGACTATGCAGGAATGGCCCAGCCAGGCGTCTCATTCCCACTCTGCCCATGCTGCTCTCCTGCTTTTGTGACCTGTTTTCATCAACACCTTCGCTTGATCTCCTGTGTTGCCGGGATCCTAAGCTTTCCTTTGTAAGGGTCGCATTCAGATGGACGCATCGTTTTCGATCCCAAATCTGTCCCCTTACTTTCCCAGTCGAGATTGATTATTTTTAGAACTCTGTGCATATTCCCAGGGTAGATGGGAAGATGACCTTGTGAAATTAGTAGCACCTCTCCGCTCTCCTTGTTTGTCATTGGGCGAGCTTCATTTTAAGCTTGTGGTTTTGGACAGCTGCATTCCAGTATAGGGCTTGCTCTCTTGTATTCTGGAATGCAAATTACGTGTCACCTTCTGAAGTTAAATTTAACAAATGAAATTAAGAACAAGGACTCTGGAGTCCACACTTCCTCTTGTTCCACTGCTTTCCCCCAGGGAAAACCACAGCAATTTGGGAAGAGAGTGGGGCAAGGGGAAAACTGCTAGGACCCATGCCTAGAAAGCATGGGTAAAGCAGAAGACCACTTGGACCAGTGCTTTCCGGACACAAGTGGAAGTGTGGATGAAGAAGAAGAAGAAGAAGAAGAAGAGGAGGAGGAGGAGTTTGGATTTGATATCCCGCTTTATCACTACCCAAAGGAGTCTCAAAGCGGCTAACATTCTCCTTTCCCTTCCTCCCCCACAACAAACACTCTGTGAGGTGAGTGGGGCTGAGAGACTTCAGAGAAGTGTGACTAGCCCAAGGTCACCCAGCAGCTGCATGTGGAGGAGCGGAGACGCAAACCCGGTTCACCAGATTACGAGTCTGCTACTCTTAACCACTACACCACACTGGCTCTCCCTGCTGAATCACTACTCATCTTCTTTTTAAAAAAAAAAAAAAAAATTAAAAGGGAAAGGGAAATATCCTACACCTCGACAATAACAGATTTCTTGTGGCGTAAGTATTTATAAACCAGACTTGCTGATCAGAAAGTCGGTGGTTTGAATCCCCTCAACAGTCTCGCTTTCAGGCCAAGGGAGCTGGCGTTTGTCCACAGACAGCTTTCCGGGTCATGTAGGCAGCATGACTAAACCGCTTCTGGCGCAACGGGACACCGTGACGGAAACCAGAGTGCATGGAAACGCCGTTTACCTTCCTGCCGCAGCGGTACCTATTTATCTACTTGCACTGGCATGCTTTCAAACTGCTAGGTAGGCAGGAGCTGGGACAGAGCAACGGGAGCTCACCCCATGGTGGGGCTTCGAACCACTGACCTTCCAATTGGCAAGCCCAAGAGGCTCAGTGGTTTAGACCACAGTGCTACCCGCATCCCTGTTCATCTATGATTCCTTCCTGGCAGACTTATTCAATATATCACAGGCACGCTTGACTTTCATCTTAAAGGAACAGCAACTTGCGACACATCAATAGTAATAGTGCAAAATCGTCATGCGATGCTCAGACACCTTCCGCCGGAACACAATGCAAACCATAATCTCAGGCAGTTCAAGAGCGCTGCTCTATCGCAGCATCACCGTTAAGTGTCTCATTACTCTTGTCCCTATAAAAACGGTCAATATTTCTCCCCATGTTGTTGAACTGTCAAACAAATGGTTTCTAAGTGAACACTGTTCAAACACAATAACTGTTGAAGCTATCAGATGGCTGCTTTGACGATATCTGATAGCTGATGAACCAACCCATCAAGGAACAGAACAGAATAGGCTGGAAGAGATACTATGTCACTTGAATGAGAGGTCACGACTCATGTGAGCACTGAGCCAGATGTGACTGGATTTCACCCCGTACATAACGGCTAGTTGTTACTGAATAACATGTCAGTGTTCTTGCGCAAGGTACGTCCGCACTTGCATGTGACTGATGCCTGTGAAATCTTAGTGTATATAATCACTCACAACATGCAGCATGCCGAACCAGAGGAATTCAAGCACACAGGATTACGAGCTGGAACATTTCTGTTGCTAATGAAATTCCTAGAAACGACTGAGTACTTTTCCAGGAAATCGGCCCTGAGTGCTCACTAGAAGGACAGATCCTGAAGTTGAGGCTCCAGTACTTTGGCCACCTCATGAGAAGAGAAGACTCCCTGGAAAAGACCCTGATGTTGGGAAAGATGGAGGGCACAAGGAGAAGGGGGCGACAGAGGATGAGATGGTTGGACAGTGTTCTCGAAGCTACTAACATGAGTTTGGCCAAACTGCGGGAGGCAGTGAAGGATAGGCGTGCCTGGCATGCTCTGGTCCATGGGGTCACGAAGAGTCGGACACGACTGAACGACTGAACAACAACAACTTTTCCACACCCTCACAAATTCTGGCATGTACCGGTATGTCTGACTGTAACTCACAGCTCACTCCGTATTGAAAGGAAATAAAGCAATAAAGCAAAACCACTTCCGCCCTGTGCAAGGAGGTGGAGTTGCGGGCAGTCAGTCACGACCCGATCACACGTGCAGGGGCTGAGAGCTCAGCCCCTGTGCGATTGGGGGATTCCCACCTGCATCGCTCGCGGGCTGACCAACCCGGTCGGCCGGGGGACGTGTCCTGTTTCATTTAAGCAGGAGACAGGCGGGAACCCCTCCTCTCTCGCCCTGCTCCCCAACACATGGGTTGGGAGCGGATATAGTCGATTAGGGTCCAATGCCTAAGCCAATGCTGCTCAACATCCGTACCCAATAAAGTTGTGGCCTTTTAGCCCATTAAACTCATATGATGTGTCAAGTGTCATTATTTCCACGGGGAGGGAGGGACATTGCCGCGCAACAGAATCATCTGCAGCTAAATTTGTATCTCTGTTTTCCTTCTTGTGGTATGAATTTGCGAGTGATTAGTCATGACACAAGGGGGCAAGCCAAGGGTCAACAACTGCTTTATCGGTACTGAAATGCAACAGTGAACCGCAGAATCACAGACTTGTAAAGTTGGAAGGGATCACGAGGGCCATCTAATCCAAACCCCTTTTGCCCAACATGGGGCTTGAACCCACGACGAGATACTTAACAATTGAATGATACAGATAGATTAATTGTTGGGATTTCATTAGTCATCGCTGTTTCCTGTCACCTACTTGTAACTTTCTGCACCCGTCTTTAAATTGTGTTTGGCATCAGCCTCAAAGGCCAACAGAATAGAGGGACTTCAGCCTGCATCTTGGAGGTGTTGCAGAGACTTTTTCCACTTGACTTTGCTTTGGACAACAAAACTATGCAAGATGGCAGACTGGTTATCTTTCAGATACCAAGAGACTTCCTGACATGGCGCCAATAGCGTTGAAAAGGACTACTGAACAACTCTAACTCAAGCATTCCTTAGACAGACCAGCCAAAGAATCCAGCCTGGCTATTATACAGAAGGTGTCTGTGAGGGAGAGGTGGTTTCATACAGTACACAACATAGTTGAAACGATGACAGCATCAAGTGCCATGTATGGAACGACAGAAATGGACTAGGGAAATCATGGATGAGCTAGGTCAGATGTGGATGGTTCATGCCCAGCGAGTTATTGCTATGTTTCCAGGACAGCTTGTTAAGCCATTTTCAATTTTTTTTAAAAAAGAATTTGATTCATATTGTGATAAGACAAAAACCATATCTTCATTCTCAAGTTGCTGTAATGTTAAAGGAAGGCAAGAAATGCTGGTATTTGTTCAGCGATGCATGGCTCCAACGAGTGAAGATTCGGAATGAAATTAATATTCCAAGACGACGTTTGGAAAGCGTAGCGGTTGTTTCAGCCAGCTCACTCTGCAAGGGGAGACAGCGGAGGAAACTGTGACCAAGGATCTCAGTCTTATGAAATCCACGTGCACCACTTTGTAAGTGTGCATAGTATTATGGTCTTTAAAACTATGGTTTGTCCTTTGCATATTGGACACAACATTCTTTAGGATATGTCAGTACAAACGAACAACAACAACAGCTTCACTACACTCTAAGGCAGGAATGTGAACAGACTCCTCTACTGCCTCTCTTCTCTTATGGACGAGTAGGAACACTTTCCCAAGCCTTCCTTTAGAACCTCCAAGAGCTGTCAAGAACCCTGTTTAATGAACCAGTTTACATTCCCAACACCTGTGCGGTGTCTCCGCTGACAACACCATTTGTATTTCATTCTTTCCATGGCAACTTGCATAATCTCCATTCCGATCTCTAAAGTTGCTGCAGCTGAGATCTGTGAGCTCCCGGCTGACACATTATTCCAGTTCCCACTATAAGATATCATTTCCCCGAGTAAAGAACGCTATGGAGAGAAATCTACCTTCCCCCCCCCTCCCCAGCAGAAGTAATTTCTGCTGGGAGTTTTGAAGCCAGAATTGCAGGAGATAAATAGCAGAGGACACAATATCCTTCAGCACCGAGGAGGGTTTTGGGTATGGAGATGATATGAGATACTTATCGTATAAGCATGTGTGCACTAATGAATTTTCTGCTCTTGGTTGCTAGCTGGTTATAAGTCTCCCTCCCCAAGCAAAATTAAGCTGATTTTAGACATATTCCTCAGATATGGGTATCTTGTATATAAATTAATGGACCATTTGTCCCAGACTGAAAACTCTATAACCATCTACTCATATTACCGGGTATTTGGAAGAGGCTATATGATTACTTCAAAACTGCTTGTTGTTGTTATTGTTTTAAAATCATGAGATCTTTATAGTAGCTCTGAAACTATGCAAGAATGAAAAGGTGGCTTTAATGTGTATTAATGGTGCAAACCGCAAATGTGGAGAAGAGCGGGTTCGTTTTTCTTATTCCCTTGTAGGACAAGAATGCTAAATAAGAGGATTCCAGCTGTGCAACTGGAAAGTTACAATGGATTGTGCAAGTCATTAATATTGCAATGAAAACTAATTAAACCTAGAGCTCTGGAGAAGCGCTCATCGGAGATTTGAAGAGAGGAAGTGCAAGATTTGGGGGCCTTTGGCGAAGTGCATTTCAGCCCTCAGAGCAGAACGGTAAACAGAGGGTACTGGATTGCCTACTACAATTGAAGAAAAGAAAATGTAGGCAGTTAGGAAAACGTCTTCAAATGGCAGAGTATACCATAGGACACAATAGAAGATGGCTGTTTCTGATTGCTTTTATGATTGCTTCCAGTATTATCATTTTAAGGTAAGGGAGCTCTGCCGCCCAAGGCAAAACAGGAAGGTGCCGCCCCACCCTGGCCGAAGCCTCCCTTGCCTGGGTTATGTGGCAACACCTGCAACGTGCAGTGGCATAGCATGGGGGGGCACAGGGGCTGTTGTCCTAGGTGCAGAATTGTTAAGTGGTACAAAATTTTAACACCTTAATACAGCTGTGCGCTTCCGTCGTGGGCTCTGTTGAAAATGGCTTCTCCGTGCGAACCAGGAAGTGACCTCTCCAGACAACGGAACGACTCTTCTTACCTCTATGGGTGACGCGGATGCTGTTAGGCAATTGAATATGCATACGTGCTCCATCTGTTTCCCTCCCTGTCCTTCTCCGCACGGCCCCGGGCACTGGCAAGCCACGCTATGCCACTGGAGAAGTGGCAGCATTGTTGGTGCGTCCAGCAATATCTCGTAGAAATCTCATGAGGTTTTGGAGAGGTTTTGCAAGATCTGGCCAGAGGCTACTGGTGCTGCTTCTCCACCAGCAGTAGAAATGGCAGGGCACCTGCGGGACACAACTTCTTGGGCTTCGGCTGCCTCAGCCCACCTCATTGGCAAGCCAGCCCTGGGCCGTCCCTCTTACACGTGTCAGCCTTCTTGAGTGAACCATGCCCATGTCTCCCATGCCTGCCATCACACGATGGAGGAGAGTTCATGCCTCACATAGACTGGCTATATACAGACGCCTCCCCACTTGTGTGCATCCAGTATGTGTGCTCCCATTGACACATGTACCATTTTTGGGACTAAAAGGGGGCAGGCAGGCACAGAACAGGGGAATCCCCACTCACATGTATCCAGATAATATGCGCAGTGGCTGGGAACGGAACCCCCGCAGGGTTTCCCTTGTACTTGTTCACTTGTATATCTCCCCACAGAGAAGGTCCTATGGCTTCTCAGTGATGTAAATACTTCAGTGACTCATAAAATCACCCTTCTTGCTTTTGCTTGGGTAGCCAAAACGATCAGAAAGAAGACCCTGGACAATATACCAGTGAACTGTAAGGGAGACACAGAGATCTAAATAGAGACCATTATTTGTGGTGCGACACCTCTTTTGCTTGTATTTATTTTTGATTCAGATTTGTCATGGCCAGTGGCTAGTACAATGAATTTATTTGGATTGGATTGGATTGGATTGTACTTGTTCTAGTCATGACAAAGAGGTAAAATTTCTAGATACCGTAAATGGCTGTGCCCTAGAATGGTTAGTGATGGAAACTGACCAGAGGGGCAGCAACCCTGGACCTAATCTTGAGTGGTGCCCAGGACCTGGTATGAGATGAAAGTGTTGTCAAACGAATTGGGAGCAGTGACTACAGTGCTATTAAACTAGTGTGACATTTAAATCGACCATTGCCAAGGGAAATGCAATGCCTCCAGTATTTGACTTAGAAAGAGGACATTTCCCCCCAAAGAGGGTTGGTAAAAAGGAAGTTGGAAGGCAGAGTCAAGAAGGTTAAAATCACTCCCAAATACTTGGGAGTTGTTTAAAAACACAGTATTAGTAGTTCAACTGGAGTGTATACAGCAGATCAAGAAAGATACCACAAAGACCAAGAGTATGCTGTCTTGGTTAAAAGGCAGAGACAAAAATGCTATCAGAGGCGAGAAGACGTCCTTCCAAAAAATGGAAGTCTTGCCCAAATGAAGAGAATCAGAAGGAACACAAACTTTGGCAAAAGAAGTGCCCAGCAGACAGTAAGAGATGCTAAGAAAACAGAAACAAAAACGGGGAGCACATTGCTAAAAATATTAAGACCAACAGCTAAAAGTTCCTTAAATACATTACTAGACTGTCTAGGGAGGCTGTTGGATGACAAGGGAGTAAAAGGTGTGCTAAAAGAGGACAAGGAGATTGCAGAGAAACTGAATGAATTATTTGCATCTGTCTTCACGTCTGAAGATTTATGGCAGATCCCAGTGGCTGAACTTTGCAGGAAGGGAGTATGAGGCAAATAGTGGCGATGAGAGATGAAGTTGTATGCCTAATAGATAAAACAAAAACTGACACATCCCCAGGTCCCAATGACATCCACTCAAGAGTTCTCAAAGAACTCAAATGTGAAACTGCTGGTGTTCTTACAAAAATATGTACCGGTAACTTGCCCTCCAGATCAGCCTCCATACCTGAGGACTGGAAAGCAGTTTTGAGGAGGGATCCTGGAAATTACTGGCCAATTAGCTTAACCTCAGTCCTGGGAATACTGGTGGGAAGCCTGGTTAAAGATAAAATATCCAAGCATAGAGAAGAACAAGCCTTGCTGAAGCAGAACCGGCATGCTTCTGCAAGGCAACTCCTTCCTCACTAACTTATTAAGAGTTTTTTTGAGAGCATCCACAATAACTAGAGGTGATTCAGTTGACACAATGTACTTGGGCTTTCAAAAAGCTTTTGACAAGGTACCTTGCTAGAGAAATCTCCTGAGGAATCTCTATGTGGGACAAGAAGCTACATTTAGAACTGGATATGGAATAACTGATTGGTTCAAAATTGGGAAAGGAGTACGACAAGGCTGTATATTGTCTCCCGGCTTATTTAACTTATATGCAGAATTCATCATGCGAAAGGCTGGTATGGATGAATCCCAAACCGGAATTAAGATTGCCGGAAAAAATATCAACAACCTCAGATATGCTGATGGTACAACCTTAATGGCAGAAAGTGAGGAGGAATTAAAGAACCTTTTAATGAGGGTGAAAGAGGAGAACGCAAAATATGGCCTGAAGCTCAACATCAAAAAAACTAAGATCATGGCCACTGGTCCCATCACCTCCTGGCAAATAGAAGGGGAAGAAATGGAGGCAGTGAGAGATTTCACTTTCTTGGGTTCCATGATCACAGCAGATGGTGACAGCAGTCACGAAATTAGAAGACGCCTGCTTCTTGGGAGAAAAGCAATGACAAACCTAGACAGCATCTTAAAAAGCAAAGACATCACCTTGCCGACAAAGCTCCGTATAGTTAAAGCTATGGTTTTCCCAGTAGTAATGTACGGAAGTGAGAGCTTAAGAATTGATGCTTTTGAATTATGGTGCTGGAGGAGACTCCTGAGAGTCCCATGGACTTCAAAAAGATCAAACCTATCCATTCTTAAAGAAATCAGCCCTGAGTGCTCACTAGAAGGACAGATCCTGAAGTTGAGGCTCCAGTACTTTGGCCACCTCATGAGAAGAGAAGACTCCCTGGAAAAGACCCTGATGTTGGGAAAGATGGAGGGCACAAGGAGAAGGGGACGACAGAGGATGAGATGGTTGGACAGTGTTCTCGAAGTGACTGGCATGAGTTTGGCCAAACTGCGGGAGGCAGTGGAGGATAGGGGTGCCTGGCGTGCTCTGGTCCACGGGGTCACGAAGTGTCGGACACGACTGAACGACTGAACAACAACCTTGCTAGAGACAACTGAGTAAGCTTAGCAGTCATGGAATAAGAGGAGAGCTTCTTTTGTGGGTTAGGAATGGGTTAAGTAGCAGGAAGCAGACAGTAGGAAGATATGGACGGTTCTCCAAATGTTGGGGTGTAGAAAGTGAAATCCACCAAGGATCAGCATTGGATCTCAGAGCCTCTGCAGGGGTGGGGGGGACCAGTTAAGACGGTCCACCCAAGGAGGCTGATGGTCTCAGCAACTCTTCCTAGGAGGTCTTTCCCTGATGGCACAGTTGCGAGCACTGAAGGTCCCTGCATTCCCACCGCTAAGACTCCTCCTCTCCTGGTTTAGCCCATGACATCACTCCTCACCTTGAGAGGAATTGGGTCACCAAGCCTCTGTCACCTCTCTCTCTCTCTCTCTCTCTCCATGTGAACTTAAGTAGGTGAGGCACTCTGAGCACGACTTTAGCATGGAGTCTGAAATGAGTGTTTTCCTCTACCAATACTTTGGAAACTTTTACCATTTGGAGCTATGCAATGTTTCAACTGTCTGTGCATCTTTTCTGGATGTTGTATGGAAAAGCACACGAATCTGACCTTTGAACAGTTTTGCAAGCAAACCATTTCATGACTTGCCAAACGTGTGGTCTACGTATCTCTGTGCTAGGAATGTGGCATGACTTGGAAGTATATTTGAAAAGGGGAAATTTTGGGATTCACTGGAAATGCACCTTTAAAAGATTCCCCCGTCTATATTTCCACACTTTTCTTTGCTGCATTTTTTGTGATGTTAAATCTCTGCTGGGCTTCTCTCATCAAAAAGTACTTGCCCCAAACCTGGGTCTTGACCTTCAGGATTCCAATACTTGGCCCCTTATATCTCAGCACCAAGGGAAACAAATGGTCTGTTCTGTTTGGCTCGAGCATTTTTGGTAGACTCAGAATCTGGTGAACTGGGTTTGCATCTCCGCTCCTCCACATGCAGCTGCTGGGTGACCTTGGGCTAGTCACACTTCTCTGAAGTCTCTCAGCCCCACTCACCTCACAGAGTGTTTGTTGTGGAGGAGGAAGGGGAAGGAGAATGTGAGCCGCTTTGAGACTCCTTCGGGTAGTGATAAAGCAGGATATCAAATCCAAATTCTTCTTCTTTCCTTGTCCTCACCAGGCCGTTGGGCTCTGCTACCTGATCCACCAGCTCATGCCTGCGGATATATGCAACCCTAAGTC
Organism: Lacerta agilis; assembly: GCF_009819535.1. Taxonomy (NCBI): domain Eukaryota; kingdom Metazoa; phylum Chordata; class Lepidosauria; order Squamata; family Lacertidae; genus Lacerta; species Lacerta agilis. The sequence continues at coordinate 9,792,814 of NC_046316.1, read as the reverse complement.
CAAGGCTCCATACCAGAGCATCAGCAACCCTATACTGGGCACACTTACACATGAGTAAGGGCTCTCGGAGGTGGGGACAAAGAAGTGTTTCTGTTTTCCTAGAGAGATGACGATGCTCTCCTGTTCCCCAAAGCATCCTTCCCCCCTTCCCTTTCTGCCTTGACCCTGAAAGGCCTTCATGTAATTTGGAATCTTACCACCGTAGCTTAGGAGTAACATAAGTAAACGTCCACTTGGGACTAGATTTCTCCAAATTCTGTGGGTCTCAGCATTAAGCAAGGCACGGGTGGGTTAATGAGCAAAACGCATTGATTTGTATAATTCATTCTGAGCACAATATTTGGTATCGACGGGCCTTGTTGAGACCTTTAAGGATATGAGTGAGACAAAAGAGCACACAGTGGTGGCCCTGCTCTCTCTCCCCACATTCTGAGAGTGAGACGATCTCCCGGCGAAGGAATGACTACTGGCCTCCTAACTGTCTAGGGAAGCTCTCGGGTTACACAGTCTAGAGAGCAAGAGCCCAAATGAGGCAAGTGTGTTCTTCGGATCGTCCTTGAATAGAGGAAACCTGACCTAAATTTAGACAGCTGAATTCACACCGACCCAAGCTTGTAAGAAGGGAAGAGCGATGCTGGGCTGCGCAGGGGGGGGGGTGTTGAGAGAAACCCACCACCCCACATGAGACCCGCTGCCTTTTACAATTATCCAGCAACAATACCACAACCCTAAATATTCTGTGTTGCTGCATTTCAAGCTCCGTAGGTCTGCATGGGGCGACTCTAGAGAAAGAGGTCCATCTCACTCGCTTCCTTTGCTTCAGACAATGCAACCCAGACATCATGTGTTCATGACAGCCAGACAAAGGACAGCTTTGGACGTTCAGAGAGGCACCTACCGAGGGCACACCAGTGCTTTGCGCTTCCCGTTTGTTGTGTGTTCAGTGTAATGTGTGTCATAGCAATGAGTTCCTTTCTCCCTTGGTGAGGTTGATACGCAGAGTTCCAAATGCAGATGGGATTCCTGCAAATAATAATAATAATAATAATAATAATAATAATAATAATAATAATAATAGAAATAACTTTCCACCAGAGAGGGGGCCATGCTTCACACATTACACCACCCGAAAGTGCAAAACATAGGAAGCACGAGTCACTTGCACGATTCCTGCCAGAGCCCACAGTGTATGCAGCTCAAAGCTTCCTTGGACTGCCTGCTGTTTTGCAGTTTCCAAATGAAAACGGCAGAATACTTTACAATTCTTAACTAATTCGTAGAGAAACAAAGCATAGTTTCAGCATTCTCTTGCCGGGTCATTTCCTGTTTGCAGCAGCCTAACAGCTTAACAGCTTGATAGAAATTTCATGGACCTTTTTCTTTTTCTAAAAAAAATGCATGCACATAATACGTTTACAGCAAATGAGTTCCTCCACAAAATCCCGGGATTTGTGGTTTGTTAAAGGTGCTGAGAATTGGATAAACTACAGCTCCTGGGATTTTGGCATGCCCATAATCTGATGTGTCTTTGTAGATGATGTAATTATTGTTTGATTGCTTATATTTCAGTACTTGTATTTTCAATATACTGAGATATATTTGATTTGTCTGCATATTTTTAATTATGTTCGTTTCTTATAACATCTGTCTTCACGTACATATATACAGTGGTACCGCGGGTTACGTACTTAATTCGTTCCGGAGGTCCGTTCTTAACCTGAAACTGTTCTTAACCTGAAGCACCACTTTAGCTAATGGGGCCTCCTACTGCCGCTGCGCTGCCAGAGCACGATTTCTGTTCTTATCCTGAAGCAAAGTTCTTAACCTGAAGCGTTATTTCTGGGTTAGCGGAGTCTGTAACCTGAAGCGTATGTAACCTGAAGTGTCTGTAACCCGAGGTACCACTGTACGTGTATAGAAGGGATAGGCTCTTTAAAATGCTTTAGAGTTTATTATTGTCCTATTATGGAAGAGGCTGTTACAGCTGATTCTCTGGAAGAAATCATTTCTTTCGCTGGGTTATTGTCACGGGGGGGGGGGAACTGGTGAGAAATTGCTCAGACAGGTTGCTTGTTCATCATATAAATCTGGCAATCAGATGACAATCTATTCTTTTAATTGATTGCAGTTATGATATTGTCTGATATAAAGCAGAAACAAACGTTTTTATAGGAAGTGCTTTTTGGAAGCTGAGGTTGCAGCAGGAGGAATTGCATTTAATCACCAGACATGTGGGAGGATTTCAGACTGGCAGCTACAGCTCAAATCGGAATCCAATGGGTGCGGGGAGAGAATGTTCCCCAAGGAATTAGAAACACATGGATCTGAAAAAGATATTCCATTGAAACAGTTGATTTGCTAGTATTCCTTTCGGTGAGGACTATTTTACGCTTGCTGTGATAACTTCGGCTGTGCAATTGATTCAGCCGGATCAGTGTATTCAATTCAATTACACTTTTTCTTCTTTGGCGATCACTTGTAGCCGAGTAAGATTGTCTTCCATAAACACGGTTTTAACAATGAGTCCGTAAGTGACTGTGGAGGCCAATTCTGGACCCACACGTCCTTCCACAGTGGGGGCATTGGTTCCCGGGCGGGAGTTGATCATGGTGTGGATTTGCCAAGCGTGCCTTCCTCTTAGCATGTTTCTCCCTTGTGTTCTGAGTTCGAGTGTCTTCAAAGTCCATGACACCTTTGGTAAAGGCTGTTCTCCAATTGGAGCGCTCGCCAGTGTTTCCCAGTTGTCGGTGTTTATACTACAGTGGTGCCCCGCTAGACGAAAATAATTTGTTGTACGAGTGTCTTCGTAGAGCGAATTTTTCGTCTAGCGAAGTGGCAATGCAGCGCGGAGGTTTTCGCGCCGAAATTTTTTTTTTTCATCCTTGCGAGGCAGCCCCATTGACTTTTTCGTCTTGCGGGGCAGCCTTCCACTAGCGAATGCCGTTTGTCTAGCGAGTTTTTCGTCTAGCGAGGTATTCGTCTAGCAGGGCACCACTGTACTTTTTTTTTTTAGATTTGCCTTGAGACAGTCTTTAAACCTCTTTTGTTGACCACCCACATTACGCTTTCCATTTTTAAGTTCAGAATAGAGTAGTTGCTTTGGAAGATGATAATCGGGCATCCGCACAACATGACCAGTCCAACGAAGTTGATGTTGAAGAATCATTGCTTCAACACTGGTGATCTTTGCTTCTTCCAGTACACTGGCACTAGTTCGCCTGTCTTCCCAAGTGATGTGTATGATTTTTCGGAGACACCGTTGATGGAATCTTTCGAGGAGTTGGAGATGGTGTTTGTAAGTGGTCCATGTTTCACAAGCATACAGTAAGGTTGGTAGTACAATAGCTTTGTAAACAAGCATTTTGGTTTCCCTGCGAATGTCCCAGTCCTCAAACACTCTGCACTTCAATCGGACGAAAGCCGCACTCGCAGAGCTCAGGCGATGCTGGATTTCGGCATCAATGTTGACCCTTGTGGAAAGATAACTGTCTAGGTAGGAGAAGTGATCAGCGTTTTCCAACGTTACACCATTGAGTTGGATCAGTGTATTCAATTCAATTATACATACAGAGTCCCGTTTAAGGGGGGGAGGGGAATCTGAGCCAATAAACAAGAGACTTATACTTTCTTAGCATCTCCAGCATTCAGATGGAGATGTTGAGCTTTTGATATCTTGATAGTGGTCTTTTCTTCATACTATGAAAGCCCATTAGGTCAGAGCAATGTTTTTCTAGCAGGTTCACTTATCCTTCAGTCTGTTTCACTGTAGCAGGTGGGAGAAATAGGAAAGAACAACGAAGGTTATTCATGGGAATTTAGACCTTGGATAAGTTCTATCAATAAATCTCATATATGCTCAAAAAGCCTGTTATCTTCTCTGCAGTACTGAGGCAGCAATACATTACTGAAGGGAAGCTTGTCTTCTCTTAAAAAAAAAAAAACCCACCACCAAACCGTTAACCCACCTTCAAATTATCTCCAAAGTTCTGTTTAGGCTCATTAGATTTCATGACCGGTTTGGCTCTTGCATTATAATAAGGGGAGCCTTTGAGTCTGCATTTCGCCCGATCAAATTGCACAGCGTCAGTGCCACCAGAAAAGTTGGAATCTCACCGTACAGCATCGGGGACAAGAAAAGGAAATTCTACTTCTACAGCTAAATCTTCACTTTTGCACCACACCCGTCAAGTTATTACAAGGCTCCCTTGTTGTTACAAGCAGGTGCAATTCAAATTCGGATGCAAATGTGCCAGCAGTAAGAACAGGCAACACATCCGGTCTGCTCTGAGCTGTGCCTCAATCTCTTCTGGCCATTGAAAATAGTGACATTATCCTGACGACATGTTCTGTGAGGTCCCTGCAAGAGCAACACAGAAAATGAATGAAATAGGTGACAAACCAACATCATCGGAAGCTGAGCAGCCACCACTGACTCATCCTTGCCGGCCCACTCCAAATAGTTTATTAATGTATCCTTCCATGTGAGTTTCTATAATTCATGTACAATGAATAAGGCTTCCACCCACTGCAGTGTTGAAAAGCGATGCGTTTGATAACCAACAGCTAATCCATTTTTTCTGGGTAAGGTGATTAGGAAGCAGCCTGGCAATACTATGAATTTCTATGACTTTATTAAATTGTATTAATTGTTCTGAAGAGTTTGTTGTTGGCAGTAGTGGCGGCGGCTTTCAATGATACTGTGCTTAATATTATAGTGACTGCAATGTCTGTTGTTTTCTAATGCTATTGTGGGGAGAAAAGTGATGACAAACCTAGACAGCATCTTAAAAAGCAGAGACATCACCTTGCCGACAAAGGTCCGTGTAGTTAAAGCTATGGTTTTCCCAGTAGTCAGGGCCATCTTAAGGAGATCGGCTGCCGTGGTGCGACGATCCCTCCGGCGCCCCCGGCGTGCCGCCTCCCTCCCGCGCTTGCCACCCCTCAGGAGGGGGGTGGGCGAGCGGGGGATGAGGGGCGTGGCGCTGGAGTGGCGCGGGGCTCTGTGCGCCCTTCCAGTGTTCCCGGGACGGGAGGCGAGCCGCGAGGGCAGCCAGCTTGCTGCCCGCCCGGGACTGGCTTGGACGGCAGCGGCTGCGCCGCCGGCGCGTGAGCGCCCGGCCGACAGCCTGCCCATGGGGGCGGGGGCAGGTTGGGCATGGGGGCGGCCGGTATGCCGGTGGGCTCGCGGAGGCACCCCTGGGGGGCCTGGCGGCCTGGCGCACCGCGCCACTAGCCTCTATGGATGAGACGGCCCTGCCAGTAGTGATGTATGGAAGTGAGAGCTGATTGGCGAATAATTGATGCTTTTGAATTATGGTGCTGGAGGAGACTTTTGAGAGTCCCATGGACTGCAAGATCAAACCTATCCATTCTTAAGGAATTCAGCCCTGAGTGCTCCCTGGAAGGACAGATCCTGAAGCTGAGGCTCCAATACTTTGGCCACCTCATGAGAAGAGAAGACTCCCTGGAAAGACCCTGATGCTGGGAAAGATGGAGGGCACAAGGAGAAGGGGACGACAGAGGACGAGATGGTTGGACAGTGTTCTCGAAGCTACCAACATGAGTCTGACCAAACTTTGGGAGGCAGTGGAAGACAGGAGTGCCTGGCATGTTCTGGTCCATGGGGTCATGAAGAGTCGGACATGACTGAACGACTGAACAACAACTAATGCTATTGTGATTGTTACAGCAGTGTCCTTGCCGTTGCAGCTCCTGATGCCGACTGCCACTGCGGACCCTCCAAGTGTCCCTGTTTTCCAGGGACAGTCCCAGATTTCCAGAAGCCGTCCCAGTTTCCAATTTGATCCCGGAATGTCCTGCTTTTCCTTAGGACTTCCCTATTTTCATCAGAGAAGTGTTGGAGGGCATGGAATCTGGAGAGTATGGAATCTGAAGGCAATCCTGTATAGGGAAGTTTTTAAAAAACGTTTAATGCTTTATTATGTTTTTATATATGTTGGAAACCACCTGGCGTGGCCAGGGCAACCCAATCAGATGGGTGGGGTATAAATAATAAAATTACTGTACTTTTCTGTGTATAAGACAAGGTTTTTTTACTCTAAAATAATGGATTGTGTTGTTGTGTTGTTGATTGGTTTCTGCAGCAGGGACTGCTGTGGATTGGCTGTCGCTGCTGCAATTGGCGGCTGCTGCTCTGGGACGCGCAAAATTGGTAGCGGAAAGCTTTCCTCAGTCGGGTTAGTGAATTTCTGTTGGGGAAGGGTCTGTTGGCGATTGGCTGTCGCTGCGGCAAGTGGGCGGTTGATTGGCGGCTGCCAGCGATTGTCACCGTTGGTGCTGCGGGTGAGAGTGATTTTTGGCAATTCCTGCCCCCCCAAAAAACAGCTGTACATTTCTAGGCAACCCCCCCCCCAAAAGCTCAACAATTCCGGGCAATCCTCCCCCCCAAAAGCTCAACAACTGTGAGCCATCTCTCCCCCCCCCCCCATTTTCTGAATTCTGAGTCCCCCAAAATATGGGGGAGTCTTCCACACGGAAAAGTGTGGTATTGTAATTATTATGGAATAAGAGGTCCCTATTTTCATCGGAGAAATGTTGGAGGGTATGCTGGCACTGTGGCTCCTCTTGTTGCAGGTGGTTAAGTGAGCAAGGTGTCTGCTGTTGGCATGGGGCCTGCCCGAGACATTTTGGTGCCTGAGGGGAAGGAAAAGATGCCCAGTCCCCCCAATTCCAAATGCAGAAGCTGACTAGAGTAACAACCAACTCTTTCTTAAAACACTGGCAGTAAGATGGCATCCTCTACCACATCTGAGAGTAGCAGGCTAAGGTTCAGGAGCACAGATGCCCAGGAGAAGGAGGTCTCTGAATGACTAGGGAGGCAGTGGTCATCCCCACTGCAGCAATTACAGTAGTACCTCTAGTTACGAACTTAATTCGCTCCGGAGGTCCCTTCTTAACCCGAAACTGTTCTTAACTAGAGATGTTCCTACGCTAATGGGGCCTCTTGCTGCCGCTGCGCCGCCGGCACACGATTTCCGTTCTCATCCTGGGGCAAAGTTCTCAACTCGAGGTAACTCTTCCAGGTTAGCGGAGTTTTGAAACCTGAAGCGTTTGTAACCTGAGGCGTTTGTACGGTACCACCTAAGGCAGCTATCTCGCCAGCCCTACACTGGCACTTTTCCTGCCACGTAGGTCTGGCGAATGTGCTATCACCTCACACAGCTGTCTCCTGCTGCCATTGCTCCACTCTATCCCTTCCTCTCCTTCCGGGCCAGCAGTGGTAGAGGCAAAACACCATGGCTTCTTCCTTCCTTCCTTCCTTCCTTCCTTCCTTCCTTCCTTCCTTCCTTCCTTCCTTCCTCTCCCTTACAGGTAGTCCAGGGATTGGGCAATGGGACTGGAGGCCCAGCGAGAGAGGGCCAAAGCCTAAGCCACCCCCAACCATGGGGGTATCTGGAGATCTGGCAGCCATGAGCTAAAATGAGCCTTATTGCAGGTTTTTTTTTAGATAAGTTCCTGGCCGCAGCCGGGGCTTGGAAGGAAGAGGAAATGCCTCTCCGTCCCCTACCTTGGGCAAAAGGGACACGGGGAACTTTTGCAAGCCTCTAATTACAGTCACCACGACACTTTGTGTACTGCCGCAATAAAGAGAACCATAAACCTACCTCGTCATTAAAGGAAAGCAAACAGCCCCTCACTGGATCGTCATATGCAAGTACTGGGGCGACTAATAAAGCCCAAAGAACATAGCAGCCTTTCTGTCTCCACAGTTCCTCTCTCAACTTTGGAGGCATATTTTTATTAAGTACATGCAAGAGGATGATCTTAAACCTCACGAAGAGAGCGTGTAATAATTGTGTGTTCCTCTAATGCTCTCCAAAGGCCTATTCAGAGTCCGTTCTGGAAGACAAAATATATCACGAAAGTTCTACAAAGTTCCTCCTAATGAACACATGCCAATTTGAGAGCAAGAATTCTGGCCCCGGAGGACAAAATAACCACTACTCTTAGTCTCTGGGTACTTTGCTACTTTATTTCAGAGCGATTCAAAATCTAATTAAATTTCTAAACTCTAATGAAATTACAGAAGAAAAATCATTTAGGACTATATTATACACAATTACTCATGGCTGAAAATTACTGTTAGCCTCTTTCACCAGGAGACGGTCCCCGGAGAAATCCTTGTTATTCTGACCACGAATAAATCCAGCACCATTCCCTCTAATTTACAGAGCGAAGGTAAAGCTGGAATTAATTAAAAATATATATCCTGCTGCCCAGTGACTGGGGGACGACTTGTGGGGTTGTGCTCCTGAGGTTGCAGAGAGCGATGATCAAGGGGAGGTTGGTCTCTGAATGAAACAACTCTGGATGTTTTCATAGGCAAAACTAAGAAGGGCATCATAGAACCATAGAGTTGGAAGGGACCCCGGCGGTCATCTAGTCCAACCCTCCGCAATGCAGGAATCTCAGTTAAAGCAAGATCTCTCAAGAGATCCTCTCTTCTATTTATTTCATCCAGGAGATCGTATGAAAGGGAAACTGAATGCGCAGTCCACTTGGAATAGGGTTTGTGTTTGTGTTAAGAGCTCATTTAGAACAAGCATCAGGTGCATAGCTGTCAAGTTTCGGATTTGAAAATAAGGGATCAGCGCCCTCACCCGTCTACGGTTCTCGGGGACAGTCCACGCCGCGGTAATCCCCCCAGGCTACAACGTAATTTAACCCAGGAAAGAGCTCCCAGGAAAGAGAAATCAGGGCAGAGAAAAGAAAGCACTTATTCACGCAGCACACGGTTAACCTCTGGAACTCCCTGCCACAGGGGGCAGCGATGGCCACCAACTTGAATGGCTTGAGAAAGCGATTAGGCTAATTCATGCAGGAGGAGAGGACCACTGATGGCTTCTGGATAGGTTGGCTCTGCTCTACCTCCAGTTAGGGGCAGCAATGCTGAATCTGAGCCCCTGTTGCCGAGAAACCTTCGTCTATTTTATCTTCACACACACACACACACACACACACATATATATATATATATATATATATATATATATATATATATATATATATATATATATATCTGTCTGTCTGTCTGTCTGTCTGTTATTAGGTATTAATATTCCACCTTTTTCTCCAAGGAGCTCCCTGGTGTCCTAGTCCTCATTTAATCCCCACAACAGTCCTGTGAGGTAGGCAGGCAGGCAGGCAGGGCTGAGAAATGCAGGGACCCAAGGAGTCCGCGGACTCTTTCCCGGAAATAAGGGAAATTTAAGGGATATCAACAATAAGGGATAGCAGCGGGAAACGGCTTGGAATAAGGGAGTTTCCTGCTGAAAAAGGGAGACTTGACAGCTATGATCAGGTGCATATGTTGTCTGCAAAGGTCCCCTATGAGAAACACATGAAATGGGGAAGGGAGAAAGCCAATTCTAGATATAAACCTAAAACTGGTCACCAGGGCCATCTGAACCATAGGCGCCAGGGGTGTGGGGCTCTGGGCTCTCAGGGGTGCCAGGCTGAGAGTCTGGGGCCCGAGAGTTGGAGTACGGGGGAGAGCCTGCCCGTCGGTTGGAGCCCCGTGACAGGCTCTTCTGCTGCGGGTGGCTTTGCGTTGCCCTCCTGCACGCCTGGGATTGGCGTAGGGCCATGGAGAGACCTGCCCAGCACACAATGCTTATACCACAAGGCGCCCGGTTTGTTGCGTTGGGCTCCCTATGTTTCCTGTTTTCCTGAGCAGAGATAAGCGCGGTGCCAGCTCCCTTTAAAAACGGTTGACAACTCTGGGCAACCGTTGGGGGTGTCGCCGGGCAGATCTTTGCACCCCGGCACCGCAGATGCTTAAGACAGCCCTGCTGGTCACTCGAGTCTGCTGGGCTCAACTGCTTGAATTGCGCATTTATTAATTCTTCTGTTATTGCTTTGGCCCCCATTCATGACAGTAGAACAGACTCCCTTGGAAGGTAGTGGATCCTCCTTCATTGGGAGGTTTTTAAGCAGAGGTTGGATGGCCATCGGTCATGGGTGCTTTAGCTGAGATTCCTGCATTGCCGGGGGTTGGACTAGATGACCCTGGGGGACCCTTTCCAGCTCTACAACTCGATGATTCTATGTACATGGCACTTACAAAGAATGTGAGGTGCCCCCAGCCCAAGGGATTTGCAGTCTAAAAAAACAAACACAAGAGAGACAATCTAGGAAAGGGAAAGGGAGGCAGAGGAAGGATATGCAATTGCGGCAGTTATAACTATTTAGACCTAGTCACAACAGGACAGTCTTTGCAAACCAGGCTCCTGCCAGATGTTTTGGACTGCAATGTTAAGTACGGTGGTACCTCGGGTTTCAAACACCTCGGGTTACAAACACTTCGGGTTACAGACTCCGCTAACCTGGAAGTAGTACCTCAGGTAAAGAACTTTACCTCAGGATGAGAACAGAAATTGCGCGGTGGCGGCAGCGGGAGGCCCCATTAGCTAAAGTGGTACCTCAGATTAAGAACAGTTTCAGGTTAAGAATGGACCTCCGGAATGGATTAAGTTCGTAACCCAAGGTAAAGGTAAAGGGACCCCTGACCATTAGGTCCAGTCATGTCCGACTCTGGAGTTGAGGCGCTCATCTTGAGTTACTGGCCGAGGGAACTGGCGTACAGCTTCCGGGTCATGTGGCCAGCATGACAAAACTGCTTCTTGCAAACCAGAGCAGTGCATGGAAACGCCGTTTACCTTCCCGCCAGAGCGGTACCTATTTATCTACTTGTACTTTGACATGCTTTCAAACTGCTAGGTTGGCAGGAGTTGGGACTGAGCAACAGAAGCTCACCCCGTCGTGGGGATTTGAACTGCCGACCTTCAGATCGGTAAGCCCTAGGCTCTGTGGTTTAACCCACAGCGCCACCCGCACCCGAGGTACCACTGTATAATGGTTTAATTCACACAGAAATGGAAAACGTCTATGTCTTAATGAAGGTTTAAAATGGAAAATGGCTAAATGTATATTGCTTACATGGGTCCGTCCCCCCCACAAGAGGTTTTTTTGTAAAGGACTCAGAGCTCCTTGCAGATTTAATGATTGATTAACTGATTGTTGCGCTCTGGTAGCTAACAGGTGAGGGTTGTAACCTGGGATCGTGTGAGAGGTATTGGGTCGCAACCTCCATCTTGAAAGGCGCTGTCTTTGAATCTTTGCCTCCCAAACTTAATGGACTGAAGGTGCAAATGGAGTTTCTCTCTGAACGCTACAGGGAGAACAATACATCTCGCAGTCTGCGGCAGTTATGGCAGCTGGTCCAGTTATGGCAGTTAGTAGAACAGTCTTAAGAGCATGTTGCGTTGTGCTGCCTGTCTGCCTCAAGGAGTAGGTTGGTCTGTGGCAGTTTAATCTATGTAAGATGTATTCGCAACTTAGGAAACGTCCACCTGCATTGTATATATTTAATTTGCAACGGCAAGCACACCAAATAAAAGTTATATGCAGTGCAATTTTTCTAGGGGGTGGGGCAGGCGGGCGGGGAAGGAGCTGGAACTTACCATGAACGCCTTTCTTATTCGGCTGGAAAAAAAGCCCTGATGGAAATTGTTCCATTTGTGTACTTTGCGGTGTGTTTTGTTATCTTGGAATTAAGTAAATCTTAGGTAAAGGTTGTAAGCCGCCTCGAGCATGGTTTTAACTTTGGAAAGGAGGCATACAAATAAGATGACGATGGTGCTTTTTTGTGGACTGTGCCCTTTGACCCCAGAAAGCTCCGCCTCACAAATCCATCCTGTCCCACAATGTTTTCTGCCAGGAGTTAGCAACCTTCTCAGTAGCCCTGCAATCATGTAAACGCCCAGAGGACTTATCATGAATTCATAGCTCAGGTAATATTGGAGCAGTTCATATATAACAAAGAAATGGTCTGTCTGACAAGCAAAAATTCTCTTCTGGGATGGCTGGCAATAAATCCGCAAGTTCCAACGTTGAACGTTCGCACATACTGGTGCAGGTGCGAAGGTGGAAGGGTTAAATGGTTCTTCAAGGCCCCTAAATGAATGCCTGCTTCTTTTGCACCAGTTTTTGCAGCTCAGACCTCCTGTTGCAGCAGCAGCAGCAGCAGCACATTAAATGCCTATTAACAAATGAGTTTCACATCATTAATCCGGTTTGACTGTGTGATGACGTCACCGAGGGCAAACGAAAGTAACTCGGAATAAACTCGGACTTCTGTTTCAGTGTATCTGAAGAAGTGTGCATGCACACGAAAGCTCATACCAAGAACAAACTTAGTTGGTCTCTAAGGTGCTACTGGAAGGATTTTTTATTATTTTTTTATTTTGTTTCGGAATAAATGCTTCTTCATGCACAGATGCAATTGTATGCACCTAGTTCCATGTGGCCTGTATGCTTAAAATTTACATGAGCTTCTACTTTACATTTTGCTTTACATTTACAGGACCTTCAATTGCCAATACCAGAGGAAGGGTATGCAGCACCAATTCCCAGTTTAATTACCTGACGCTCCAAAGGTTTCCTTTCCTGTATTGAAGAGACTGTACACAAGGAGATTAATTATTGTTTTATTTATATTCTTTGCAGCCAAGAAAGAAAGATGTCAATACGGCAGACTTCCACGAATACTTGCATGAAAAGAATGTGAGGCCTTGGGGCCTCTTGCCATCAGCTTATGAATTTAGACGTTAGCTGGGAATTTGATGACTTGGAAATTATCGTTCGTGTCAATTTGGAAAGCCATCTGAACCTGGTAAATTACAATGTCCCAAAAATTCAGACATATTTAATGCATTCATAAAAACGTCTAGGCATGTTTAATATGGAGAGCACTTTGGATTAACTATAGCGCAGCAAGATTTATTCTGGTTAGAGAGGGGAAGAGGGACAAATGAGGCAAATGACAATGGGAGATAAAGAGAATGGGCATCAGGTTGAGCTATTACTTGGATATGTGTTCCATGCAGCTCAGTGCACGTGTCTCCTATTTTATCCTCACATCAACCCTGTGAGGTAGTTCCAGCATAACAAATGATCAGAGATGTTGGGAATTTTACGCCAGGCATAGCTACAGAGCCACAGGTTAGTAACTCCTTTACCTCATACATTTTTTTTTCCAATGAAACAACAGTGTGTACACACACACACACACACACACACACACATTGCAGAGGAAATGGTTCTTTTACTTGTACCATAAATTTCTGATTTCCCTTTCCCCACTCTATTTCATCATGGGTTCTCATTGCTATCAAATAACCCCTTCACTTGCATCCCCATACAGAAATCTTCCATGATGTTACTGATAGTTGTTGAAAACTTGTAGCTCCTTTTGGCAGTTTCCCACCACATCTGGATTTAATAACTGAAGTTCATTTATAGTTCTTGAACCACAGCTGCCTTTTTCATTATCTTTCATCATTTCACAAACTTCATGTAGCTAAGCTATAGGCAGTTGTTGTTTAAATCATATCCTTTAACTACTTCAATGACCTTAGTTTTTACTCTGATTTCTTTTCTCCTCCTCTTCTTCTTCTTCTTCTTCTTCTTCTTCTTCTTCTTCCTCTTGTTTGAATTTTATCATCTAACACAGGGGTCAGCAACCTTTTTCAGCCGTGGGCCAGTCCACCGTCCCTCAGACCATGTGGTGGGCCGGACAATATTTTTTTTGGGGGGGGGGGGGATGAACGAATTCCTATACCCCACGAATAACCCAGAGATGCATTTTAAATAAAAGGACACATTTCACTCATGTAAAAACACACTGATTCCCGAACCATCCGCGGGCTGGATTGAGAAGGCGATTGGGCCGCATCCGGCCCATGGGCCTTAGGTTGCCTACCCCTGTTCTAACAATTCTTCCACATTACAGTCCTATATTTACATTTGTACTGGGTCAAAGGTACACCCCAGATCCTCATTCTATGCCAATGCAGCCCAGGATGGGCAGGTAGAAATATATAGCAGAAAAACAACAGGCATAAATTTACACCATGGCTCCAGCATTCAGGTATGGAGCCAGCAATGATGCCCACATGGCAGGTAGAGATGGAGGCACCCAATGACGCCACAATGATCCAAGTGTACCTTCAGAACACCCCTATGCCTCATAACACAAATACTACACACACTCCAACAGTCTCGGTAGATCTCTCCTTAGGGTGAAGGTTGGGAACTTGGGAGACAGTAATTTAAGCCCCACCAGGTGATGTGGAGAACGTCCCACAGTCATCTTTTGCAGGCAGGACCAGAGGAATCATATTTTTATAGTTTTTTTGGGGGGGTGGGGCGGCTAAACCCTAGAAATTAATAAATGGTAGGATTTTAATTAATTGAGATATGGATGAAAGTACAAGTTGCACAGTTGTGCCAGACAGGGGATCCCTGGGCTAGCTTATGCAAACCAGCAAATCTGTTAAGAAGACAAAAGCTGTTGATGGGCCATCTGAGAGGAATCCTTTGGCCTGCAGAGACAGATGTTGCCCAGGTGACGGGGTATGTTTTTGAGGCGAAAAGGAAAACAAAGAGTTTTTAGCAGGGTTTTCCAGGAAGAAGGAGGAAGAGGAAAGACTGGGATCCATCTTGGGCAGGATGGCTGAAGGCTGGCTGCACTGGTGTGGGGGACAAGCCCCTCTTGAAATGGCCATGCCATAAGATCTGGACCCCCTCCATGCAGACTGAAGGTGTAAATAGGTGAATAAGCCACATTTCTTAAAGCCACGGCAGTCTCTGCCCTGGGTGAGTGCCTGGAACCTAGGAATCTTGCAGAGAGTGAGGGTGGCACATCACCTTTGTAACTATATATATTTATAATAATAATAAAGGTAAAGGGACCCCTGACCATTAGGTCCAGTCGCAGGTGACTCTGGGGTTGCGGCGCTCATCTCGCTTTACTGGCTGAGGGAGCCGGCGTACAGCTTCCGGGTCATGTGGCCAGCATGACTAAGCCTCTTCTGGCGAACCAGAGCAGCGCACGGAAACGCCGTTTACCTTCCCACCGGACTGGTACCTATTTATCTACTTGCACTTTGACGTGCTTTCGAACTGCTAGGTGGGCAGGAGCAGGGACCGAGCAACGGGAGCTCACCCCGTCGCGGGGATTCGAACTGCCGACCTTCTGATCGGCAAGCCCTAGGGCTTTGTGGTTTAACCCACAGCGCCACCTGTATCTTATATATGAAAGGCAAAAAAGAGGGAGCTCCCGGGTTAGAAAGCACCACGCGTCATCTCCCTTAGCCACAGAAGCAGACAGCCACCACCAACATCCTGCAACATTTGTCTCCTCTCCTTCCAACAGTGTATGAATAGGCTAATGGTACCACATAGGGCTGTTTTTGAAACAATCCTGACTACAGAGATGCGATTCACAATTGTTTCTCTTTTGGTACGCTCTTTTATTTGATCTTCAGCCCACCCTGCTTTGTAGCTGTTTGTTTGGTTAACTGTGGCTGTTTTCTTCCAAGGTGGAAGGCTTTCACAGCAGGCCAAGGAGAAAGATTCCTGCTTCAGTCCTCCAGTGACTTTCCACCCCCTCTGTCATTCCCTGGCACTACAATTTCATCCTACAGTTATTATTATTATTTTTCATCTACTTAGGTGTTCTTCCTGCCTTGAGAGTTTTCACAGCTCCCTGGTGTGCTTTCTCTACTGCTTTTTTGTTCCTGTCCTTCCTTCCCATCCCGATCCCGAGGTCGGCTGAAGCCGGATCACACTGGGGTGGGTGCAATGGATTCCTCAACAAATGGTTGAGCTTTTTAAGGAAACCCCCACAATTTTGGGCTTTTTTTTTAAGACCAACCCCAAAGTTGGTCTTGAGCTTCCTTCCTCCCAGAAAAACACAAAAAAACACAATTTTTCAATTTTCTTTTCTTTTTTTAAATTTTAAATTGCTTTATTGTTTATTTATAACAAACGAAAAACCAAAAGATAATACAAATTACAAAAAGTAAATAGATTTCTTCCAGCACAACTTCTATTATGACTTCCAGTCATCCTGTCAAAGGCCCTGGTTTACAAACTTTTCATTATCACTCCAATCTTATCCCATATTATTCTATAAAACTTTCTGTTACTACAGGGGTCCTGCCAGAGAATTCACATTTTTACAATGCTCTTAAGATATTTTCTGTTAGATGTCCCACTGTCTAATAAAGGTTTGGTCTGTATTATCTCTAATTAGAGTTAGAAAACACAAATTTTCAATTGACTTGCCTAAGATCCAGGATAAAGACCCGCCTTTCGGAAAATCCCCCCCCCCCGGACCTCAATTCCGCCTTTGAAATCCCGGTAAGTGTCCAGCATTTCAAATGGTCAGCAGGGCTTCTGTGTCTTGGGCAGTGGATTTATAGGCCAATGTGCTGCCTCCAACATTTCTCCGATGAAAATAGAGATGCCCTATTCAACAACCTATTCAACATGACCCGGAAGCTGTACTCCAGCTCCCTCGGCCAGTAAAGCAAGATGAGCGCCGCAACCCCAGAGTTGGCGTTTTGAATCCCCGTGACGGGGTGAGCTCCCATTGTTCGGTCCCTGCTCCTGCCAACCTCGCAATTTGAAAGCACGTCAAAGTGCAAGTAGATAAATAGGTGCCGCTCTGGCAGGAAGGTAAACGGCATTTCCATGCGCTGCTCTGGTTTTGCCAGAAGTGGCTTAGTCATGCTGGCCACATGACCCAGAAAACTGTTTGCAGACAAAACGCCGGCTCCCTCGGCCAGTAAAGCGAGATGAGCGCCTCAACCCCAGAGTCGTCCGCAACTGGATTGGTCCCTTTACCTGTTAGTATCATGAATATGTCTGTACAGAAGTTTAAACTCCTGATAGCTTTTACTTAGGACCCTGAGTTCTTCAACAAAGTATCTGGAGAGAGATTGCATTTAGAAAATAAAGTCTTAAACCATTAATTCCAACTGGGTGGGTTTAATTGCTCTTTAATGCATCTTTTTGGCAGTCTATTATCAGTCATAGAACTCACCTTCAGCCAATACATTAAAATGGCTTTATGAAATCAGAATATTAAGGAAGAGGAACTGGGCTTCAGCTTGCAGATTTAGGAGGCTACAAAGAAATGCAAGTGAATTTGATTTGGAAGACCTGAAATGCCATGGGAAAATCTAGTGCCAAGAATTCAGAACCACAGACTAATCACAGTGCAGCTTTGCCTATGAATATTTTAACTGTAGGCACAACCAGGTTACAAACCTCTTCTAGAAAAAAATTAAAAACTGGCTTGCACTGACTGGGAAGTAACTGTTTTAAAGGCATCTATATGCTTTTACAATTGAGCCATTCATTATATATGATCCCTAGCTATTTAAATCCACTCACTTATTCTGAGACCTGTCCATCCATTTTCCATTTGTGTCTGGTAGGGTCTGTACTAATTTACTACCCCCAAATTCCACTATCAATAATTTCAACCCTTATTAGGTGAAGGATGAAAGAGCCATGTTGTCTGCAAACGTAAAAACATAGTATTTCCTGTTTAATATATAATAAAGACAAAGTAATAGGTTCCTGTGATCGTTTTACAGGCACAAGATCTCATGGCTGCTTTGGTATAACATAGAAAGGTGGAGAATAAATAAGGCCAGGCTGGCACTCCCAAATATTTCAGGAAAATTTACTAGGTGAAAAATGCAAGATGACGACTGCCAAAATAGAAATGTTAACATGCTTTCCTTCAAGGAAATCTGAGGCAAGTGTTTGGGTGTACTATAGAAGTATTTGGGGTTAAAGAATGCACTTTTGTCTTCTTCTTCTTCTTCTTCTTCTTAATAATAATAATAATAATAATAATAATATACCACCTTTCATCTAAAGATGACAGGGTGCTTTACAATGACATTGATTGAGATCTCTACACCTGTACAGTTGTTGATTTACAGCAGGGGTGGCCAACTCCCAAGAGACTGCGATTTACTCACAGAGTTAAAAACTGGCAGTGATCTACCCCCTTTTTTGGGGTTCAGGTCAAAGTTGTTGAGCTTTATTTAGGAAGGAGGAAGGCCCATTTTGGGGGGGGGTTGGGTCAAAGTTGTTGAGTTTTTTCAGGGAGGAGGTAAAATTTTGAGCTTTTTTTTAGGGGAGCCACAGTTGTTCAGCTTCTTTGGGGGGAGCCAATGATCTACCAGTGATCTACCACAGAAGTCCAGTAATCTACCAGTAGATCAAGAGCTACCTGTTGGACATGCCTGATTTACAGCATTCATTAGTTATTATATGTATCTATATGTCAATACAGTGGCTTTGAACAAATTGCTTTTGTGTTCTCTCTTGTTTGTAGTGCCTTTCTTACATTAATGAAAATCCATTGTATATTCATAAAGCTATGAGGTGTTTTAAGTCCACATTTGAATTAAACCTATTTCAGGTTTCCATACTACCATCAGACAGTTGCATTCCTCAACTTTTTGTTGATTTTTTGGGGGAGGAAATTTCTGAATAACCAAATAAGTGTTCTATTACTATCCGTTCCAGAAACACTTGTTAACTCGTTTGTAGAGGATTTGCTAGTGTCTGTGTTGTATTCGTTACAAATCTTGCGGATCAACTGGCTCTGTACAAAGGAACGTCGTCTGTCAAGTCCCAGTCATTTAGTGTGTTACACATCAGCAACAAAACCCGGAGTAGCCGATTGTCAGCCAGGACACTTCCTTCATCAAAGGTAAGAAATGTGCATAGCTCAGTGCTTCACTCAGCCCCCTAGCTGCTGAATTCTGCATTAGCTTGTGGTATAAGGGAAGCTTTACAGCAGTCTTAATTGTGGCTATCAATTCATGGACCGCATGCTGCAGCTGTCCAGGAGTGGGCCTAGCTGAGAGCCAGTGTGGTGTAGTGGTTAAGAGCGGTAGACTTGTAATCTGGTGAACCGGGTTCGCGTCTCCGCTCCTCCACATGCAGCTGCTGGGTGACCTTGGGCTAGTCACACTTCTCTGAAGTCTCTCAGCCCCACTCACCTCACAGAGTGTTTGTTGTGCGGGAGGAAGGGGAAGGAGAATGTTAGCCGCTTTGAGACTCTTTAGCGTAGTGATAAAGCAGGATATCAAATCCAAACTCCTCCTCCTCTTCTTCTTCTTCTTCTTCTTCTTCTTCTTCTTCTTCTTCTTCTTCTTCTTCTTCTTCCAACCAGAGTTGCTAACAAGCATTGCAAATTTCTAATGGCAAAGTTGGCCTGGGAGTGTTTCTGGAACTGTGCATCCCTGTTCCTAAGTTCATCCCTGTCCAAAACAGGCAAACAGTGAAACCCCTGGCTCTGGGGACCACAGTGTCTATGTTTGGTCGGGATGCACTCTCTGTTGATTAGCCTTCATCCAGCCCGTCATGGCGTCCAAGCAGTTTCAGAACATGCGCCACCTCTCCCAGTTTAAAGGTTGCAGACAAATAGTGTTGGACGTCATCAGCAGCACAATGGCACTGGGCCCCAAATCACCTAATTATAGGCCCCCATAGATTTCCTATAGATGCCAAGTAGCACAGGAGACTAAGTAGTACCATACAGCATCCCACAGCTCAACAGCTAGGGTGTTGAAGTACAGTGTCTCAACCCCTATGTAGATCTGTGCTTTATTTGGATTTTTTTGGGGTAGGTGGGTGGGTAGTGGTAGATGTTTTGCCTGTTGGGAGTTCAGAGTAATTTCCGAACATTGTCAGTTCTTCTTCTGTGAAATGGGTATTTTGTGGTGTCTACGACACCTCTTTAGGTTTCCAAATGTGCCCCAAAAGATTGACGCCCCTGAAGCAGAAACAGAGCCTAAGGGTCTGGGAGATTTGAGGTCAAATTGCAGCTTCACCAATATTACCACCATAAAGGTAAAGGTAAAGGGACCCCTGACCATTAGGTCCAGTGGTGTCTGACTCTGGGGTTGCGGCGCTCATCTCGCGTTAATGGCCAAGGGAGCCGGCGTACAGCTTCTGGGTCATGTGGCCAGCATGACAAAGCCGCTTCTGGCAAACCAGAGCAGCACACAGAAACGCCGTTTACCTTCCTGCTGGAGCTGTACCTATTTATCTACTTGCACTTTGACGTGCTTTCGAACTGCTAGGTGGGCAGGAGCTGGGACCGAACAATGGGAGCTCATCCCGTCGCGGGGATTCGAATCGCTGACCTTCTGATCAGCAAGCCCTAGGCCAGGGGTCAGCAGACTTTTTCAGCCATGGGCCGGTCCACTGTCCCTCAGACCATGTGGTGGGCCGGACTATATTTTGAACAAAAAAAATGAACGAATTCCTATGCCCCACAAATAACCCAGAGATGCATTTTAAATAAAAGCACACATTCTACTCATGTAAAAACACCAGGCAGGCTCCACAATAACCCAGAGATGCATTTTAAATAAAAGCACACATTCTACTCATGTAAATACACACTGATTCCCGGACCGTCTGTGGGCCGTATTTAGAAGGCGATTGGGCTGCATCCGGCCCCCGGGCCTTAGTTTGGGGACCCCTGCCCTAGGCCCTGTGGTTTAACCCACAGCACCACCCACGTCCCTTGCGTAAATGGCTTCCATCTCAGTCCATTCATCTTTCAGCTTCACACAATCAATGCGAGTCTAAATAAATTTATCATGTGTCATTACTGAAGTTATCTTAGGGACAAACAAATTGGGGACACTCTCCACCCCAAAATGGAACTGTGTGGCTCTCATTGTGCAAAAGGATAACATTCCTTTGGATTTGCCACAAGAGAATGGCACTCGTTTTATTCAAGAAAATATGTCTCCAATTTATACTCTGCATTCAAATGTGCTTAACAACCAAAAACTGGAACAGAATGTTTTTTTAAAAAAACCAGGGCAAAGATATAATCATTGCATTTGCTCAGGAGACTCCAGAAGGCTAATCTCTGTGGAGTTTTGTGTGAATGAGATTCCCCCTTATTCTCAGCAATGAAAGATGAGGTACACAGGAAAGCAAAGTGCTGCGTTAAGAATAATTTGCGTGGATTCCCAAGGTGTCTTTTATCCAGTTCAATAATATTGTAGCTCATTAGTGGCACAGGCTAACTAATATCCTAAATCAGTAATGCTATGCTTGTAAGTAATTTTGAGTGTGTGTAGTAGAGAATAAACCATCCTGTAAGGTGTCTCTTAATTGATTTCCTTTCTGTAGCAGCATTTTAATTAAGATTTCTGGTTTGGAACTGGAGGGAGGATGTGGTCATATAGAGAAACTAGAAGACATCCATTCATCTCTACTTGTAACTGCTTAATCCCCTCCATCACAACCACAGCAGGGGGAAAAGCAGAGCAGAAAATAACAGAGGAGGAAGAAATAAGGATCAGTTGCACAGACAGAAAAGCAGAACGAAACGATTTAGCAGTACCTATGACGTTATGGGAATCGTGCAGCCTTCCCCAAACGGAGGTCCGCAAGTACCTTACTTTTGCTCTCAGATGTTGGTACAAAACAACTGCATACCCTCCCAACATTTCTCCGATGGAGATAGGGACCTCCTATTCAATAACATTAATGTTAATTTTTATTATTTTACTACTTATATTCCACCCATCTGACTGGGTTGCCCCAGCCACTCTGGGAGGCTCCCAATATACCGTATTTTTCGCTCCATAAGACACACTTTTTTCCTCCTAAAAAGTAAGGGGAAATATCTGTGCGTCTTATGGAGCGAATGGTGGTCCCTGGAGCTGAATTGCCCAGGGGCCAAAAGCAAATTGTGCTTTTTATTTTACAAAGAGAAAAGGGGGTGATCAGCAAGAGATCGGGAGAGAGATAAGAGTCCCGGCTCCCTTTCAGCCCCGCCCCCTTGCCCAGGCCTCCATTGTTGAATGTGCTGCAGAGGGAGGTTGTTTGTTTCCCCAGCAACATGTGACTGGCTGATTAGATTATCTGTCTGGAAGCTGTAGAAAAGGCTCCCTTTCCTTTAGAAGCTGCAGAAATGTGAGCTGAACCCAATAAAAACGGGGCTTTTCCTCTTTGCTTTTCCCCCTTTGCAAAAAAGCTTCAAAACTTTTAGCTGATCCTCAAAAAACCCCAGGGCTTTTCCCTTTGCAAAAAAGCTGCAAAACTTTTACCTGATCCTCAAAAAAACAGGGCTTTTAGAGGAGGAAAACCAGAAAAATATTTTTTTCTTATTTCCTCCTCTAAAAACGAGGTGCGCCCTATGGTCTGGTGCGCCCTATGGAGCGAAAAATACGGTATATAAAAATGTAAGAAAACAGTAAACATTAAAAAAAAACTTCCCTATACAGGGCTGCCTTCAGATGTCTTCTAAAGGTTGTATAGTTCCTTATACAAGGGACAAACTTATACAAGGTTGTATAAACTCCAGCATTTCTCTGATGAAAATAGGGACGTCCTAAGGAAAAGTGGGACATTCCAGGACCAGATCAGAAACTGGGACGGCTTCTGTAAATCAGGGTCTGTCCCTGGAAAATAGGGACATTTGAAAGGTCTGCAATTGTTTCACCTGTTTAGGCATAGCACAGCTTTTACATAGTATTGCAAGGTGGGCAGGGGGAGTCATTCCCAGCAATTTGTTAACCCTAATCCTCTTCTTACGCTGCTCCTTCCTTTATTCTTTATTTTTAAACTCTTTCATTGTTCTTGCACATTGCCATAAGCATTTTTTTATAGAGAGGCACATTTCCTTAAGATAACGGAAATATCGTCTAACTTAAGTGTGCTTGCGGCATGAGGAATAGCTTGAATGGCTTCGGTTAGAAGTGCTAACCTGGGGGGAAAGGGATCTAGTTCCTCCACAACCAGCATGGAATTTATTGGAAAACCACCACCACCACCCCAAAAAACATCCTGTAAGGGCTTAGAAGCATCAGGTGTGAGGCTTCAGTTCAGGCACAGCAGAGAAGAAAGCATCTTTAACACTGCCTGCAGGCTGTGTTCAGAAACGGCAGCAATCCCCGGCCTAATTTGGAGTGCAGAAGCAACTGCAGGTTTTTCTGTACTGTCAGGCTTCCAGTTGGTTTATTCAATGTGTCCTCTTTACTAATTTGTCATAATTTCTGGCATGTCAGGCCAATTAATCATTTTCAGGGGAGAAAATGTGATTTCTCGCAAGTACAATATTTGTCTCTGCCAAACAAGGGATAATTCAATTAGCTCCCTTTTCTAAACATTTATTAACTGGTTTTGGTAAATTATCCATTTTTTAAATTCAGCTTTAATCTGGGAAGATGGACTACATCATTAGGCTCACAAAGCCTTGCAGAAAGAACGTATCTGAAGCATAAGGTTTCACTTTCACAGAGACATTGGAATTCATACAGGGTGTCATAGAGAAATTAGAAAAGAGAAACCGAAGGAATGCTTTCAATTATCTGAAGAAACTGCTTGGGGGGGGGGGGGAATCATGGGTCCCCAATATGGCAACCACAGAAACCATCCCTGTGGTTCCTACCACACTGGTGTCTCCGTACTGGAAGAAGCAAAGATCACCAGTGTTGAAGCGATGATTCTTCAACATCAACTTAGTTGGACTGGCCATGTTGTGCGGATGCCTGATGATCGTCTTCCAAAGCAACTACTCTATTCCGAACTTAAAAATGGAAAGCGTAATGCTGGTGGTCAACAAAAGAGGTTTAATGACTCTCTGAAGGCAAATCTAAAAAAAATGTAGTATAAACACCGACAACTGGGAAACTCTGGCCTGTGAGTGCTCCAGTTTTAGAGAACAGCCTTTACCAAAGGTGTCATGGACACTCGAACTCAGGACAAAAGGGAGAAATGTGCTAAGAGGAAGGTACGTTGGCAAACCCTCACTGTGATCAACTCCCACCCGGAAACCTATATCCCCACTGTAGAAGGACGTGTGGATCCAGAAGTGGCCTCCACCGTCATTTACGGACTCACTGTTAAGACTGTTTCCCATGCCAGGGATCATCGTCAATGAGAGGATTGGTAAAAGAGGAGAGGGGATCATTGTGTTACACAAGACTATGTCCCACTAGCTTGTATGCCATCTGCTGCAGTAAACCCTTCCTCTGTCCACAGAGCTGATCTTCCACTGTGGCCCCACGATGCTGTTATTTAATGCTAGGTTGGTCCATTATAAGATCTCACTTATCCAGATATTTTATTAGTTTTTCAGGATCTACAAATAGTTCTCAGCTACGGTATATTGTCAAATGAACAGCCATTCCTATCTGTACACAAAGTATGTATCTGTACACAAAATATGTAAGATGTATCATGACAATTTCTTTAAACGAAACAAAACAAACCAGCTTGGGGGGAAAAACATACTTGGGGTTGTAGGTTGGGCGCATAATCTAGATACAGTAATCATAATTGAAATCGAAAACAGGACCACAAATCCCTACCATGTCAGGGGAAACTGATCAAAACAGCTTATCCGAAATTTAATTTGAGATGAGGAGGTAAAGTTGGTGTGCGTTATGGAGACCTGCGTGAGTGAGCTGGGTGGAGCAGATCATTCCCAGATTTGCCCACCCAGATACTGTACTCTGCACACCTTGGCACTGGCTTGGAGATGACTCTCAGGGGAAGGGCCAAAACTGGGTAAGACATGGCTGTAGGGCGGAGAGAGGCGAATGGCTGGCAGCAAGCAGCCTTGATGCCAGGATGGGCACCAGCAGGAGGTGTTGGAAACTCAAATATAGAAGCTAGGTGCCAAATGGTTCCTTAAACCAAGGTTAAAAGGTAAAGGGACCCCTGACCATTAGGTCCAGTCGCAGACGACTCTGGGGTTGCGGCACTCATCTCGCATTACTGGCCGAGGGAGCCGGCGTACAGCTTCCAGGTCATGTGGCGAACCAGAGCAGCGCATGGAAACACCGTTTACCTTCCCGCTGGAGAGGTACCTATTTATCTACTTGCACTTTGACATGCTTTCGAACTGCTAGGTGGGCAGGAGCTGGGACCGAACAACGGGAGCTCACCCCATCGCAGGGATTATTATGATTATGATTATGATTATGATTTTTATTATTATTATTTGCCGTTTACCTTCCTGCCGCAGCGGTACCTATTTATCTACTTGCACTGGCGTGCTTTCGAACTGCTAGGTGGGCAGGAGCTGGGACAGAGCAACGGAAGCTAACCCTGTCATGGGGATTCGAACCACTGACCTTCTGATCGGCAAGCCCAAGAGGCTCAGTGGTTTAGACCCGTGTCCCATCACAATACATTACGTGGCAGGCTTAGGCATAGTCTGTCCACCAACACAGGCAAGGGTGACTGGTAGATAACAAAATAACCATTACAGCAAGAAGGGATGTGAACCCACATCTTTCTGGTTAAAATTCAATAAAGGTAAAGGTAAAGGGACCCCTGACCATTAGGTCCAGTCGTGGACAACTCTGGGGTTGCGGTGTTCATCTCACGTTACTAGCCGAGGGAGCCGGCGTACAGCTTCCGGGTCATGTGGCCAGCATGACAAAGCTGCTTCTGGTGAACCAGAATCCCCATCGCAGGGATTTGAACTGCCAACCTTCTGAT
The DNA here is from genome assembly GCF_009819535.1 of Lacerta agilis. Lineage (NCBI taxonomy): Eukaryota > Metazoa > Chordata > Lepidosauria > Squamata > Lacertidae > Lacerta > Lacerta agilis. Next base: position 9,767,437 of record NC_046316.1, on the reverse strand, counting down.
CGGCAAGCCCTAGGCTCTGTGGTTTAACCCACAGCGCCACCCGCGTCCTAAAACCAAGGTTACAGTCACCAAAATTGAACGTCTAGTTCCCATTGTTGTAAAGTCTTATTTTTCAAATGGTGGACTGACTGTGATTGGTTCTCAGTTAAACATCTGGCTAGATTGGATGACACCCTTCAGCTAGGTTACGAACTTTGAGGGAAAATATATCTGATAAAATTCTACAGGATGGGGTATTAGTGTGAAAGCAGTGGTCCCCAGGCAAGCCCCTCCAGATGATGGAGATGTCAGGCACCATCCTGGCACCCAGGCATCTTCACTTGGTCGCATGTGGACAATAGCTAGGTGCAAAATGCGCCTGGCTAATTTCGAACATTGCCAGCAGGGCTGGTGATGAGCTCATCTGGGCAAATGTCTGACCATGTCAAATCCCAACTCAGGCCCTGGCTAGGCAGGGAAAGAGGCAGAAGGCAGCTATTCCCTGATTGCTCTCCTCTCACCAGCCCATAGCTGTCAAGTTTCGGATTTGAAAATAAGGGATCAGCAGTCTCACCTATCCCGGGGACAGTCACATGTCAGTGGTGGGCGGAGCCAGAAGCAAAAGTGGGTGGAGCAGCAATGTAAACTCCAAGCGGACTCGGGCTCGGAGCGGAGCAAAGAGGAGGGCAGCCAGCAAAGAGGAGGGCAGCCATGTGCTCCGCGTGATGGAGCCCCATCGTCTTCTTGTCTGATCCCATCAAAACAGGACAGGAAGCAGCAGCTGCTCAAAGGCAGCCAGGCTCCGCCCGCCAGCTAACCCTATTGGCCGGCTGAGGGGCTCGGCGGCAACGGATAGGGGCAGATGCAGGGGGAGGAATACACCCCCCCCTGTAAGCATGGGAAACAACTCCCTGCTTTAAGGGCTGAGGCTTTTCTCTCCAAGTAGGCGAGGTCTTCCCACCCAGTCCCTGGCCAGCAGGGGAGGAGCAGCTTCCATTCAAAACGGGAAATTTAAGGGAAATAAAAAATACGGGAGAGCAGCGGGAAACTGCTTGAAATAAGGGAGAATCCCGGGGGAAACGGGATACTTGACAGCACTGCACCAGCCACACTGATCAGCTATTTCCCCTTCAGGTTATAAGTGGCACCCTCAAGCATTTTTTTTTAAAAAAAATGTGTGCTTATTAGTGTAGTTTGACCCAGAGTTTCTGACCCCCCCCCCCCCCCCGCGGGAGGAATTGTTCCAGCTGGACTGTGTTCAATCCTAGGGTAGCATCTTCTAGATGAGAAGACATCCTACACCATATTGTGAGTCAGTGTTTTTAAGTACGGGGTTGACAGGATCCCCAGTCCTCAATTTCATGCTGGAAAACGGACATTAAACTTTGATCTGCTAACAGATCCAGCGAAACGAGAGAGGTCTTCCCCACACAAAGAGAACCATGTGGTTTTTACAGAAAGAATGTGCAGTTGCTGCACCAAACGTTGTGATTACCAATCCTCACTCAAATTACTCCTTTCCACAATATTTTCCTATGCTGTGGCGGCAGTGGATAATTTCTATGTTTAGTGTATGCTCCCTGGATCAGCATTTAAGGCAAGCATCCCCAGTCACCTCTCCTCTCCTCTCCTCTCTATCCCTGGAATATGAGTTCCAACCGTGGAATGCATGAAATATGAGAATGCCCCAGAGAACATTCAGAAGACCTTTTGTTACTCACCAGCGGCCCAAGAGCACATGTGGCAAACACACACACACACACACACACACACACACACACACACACACACACCTACTCTGCCACACAGACATGTGACAGGAAACTCCAGGTTCCTATGGCATGAGCACGCAGCTAACTCTTTGCAGATGGAAGCGTCACAGAATCTATGGAGGCTCTGCAAAAGTTAGATTTGCAGAAAGCATTCCTCTTCCGTGTCCTGGCTGCTTGGCACCCACTTTTAAAAATGAACCGATAAGAATTTTGCTCAGTTCCTTGAGCCTTCACACGTTTGCTTGGAAGATGGAAATCCACCTGGGAATAACTCAATACGAAAGTGCAGGTTAACTACTGGGTAAGGATGTGTGGTCCTCCCCCCTTACTGCTCCTCTCCAAATCTAAGGAATAAGAGTCTCCTCTTTACTTGAGAGAAGGGCAGAGGGCCAGACTACCTATAAGCAGGGCCACCCCAAGACTTTTTGGCAGTCAAGGCAAATAAAGTGGCGACGAAGGAGGTCGAAGGACGTGAGTGAAGATCGACATCAGGAACAAGGGGGGAAGGTGTGTGCAACCATAGAACTGTAGAGTTGGAAGGGACACCAAGGGCCATCTAGTCCAGCCCTCCGCAAGGCAGGAATAAAAATACCCCAGGATCCTCAAGAATGGAAAGCGAACGAGGTTCCAACAAAGGAAGAATGGCTTATCAAAATCATAGAATCATAGAGTTGGAAGAGACCCCAAGGGCCATCCAGTCCAACCCCCTGCCAAGCAGGAAACACCATCAAAGCATTCCTGACAGATGGCTGTCAAGCCTCTGCTTAAAGACCTCCAAAGAAGGAGACTCCACCACACTCCTTGGCAGCAAATTCCACTGCCGAACAGCTCTTACTGTCAGGAAGTTCTTCCTAATGTTTAGGTGGAATCTTCTTTCTTGTAGTTTGAATCCATTGCTCCGTGTCCGCTTCTCTGGAGCAGCAGAAAACAACCTTTGTTTGATGGGGAGTATGTGGAACTGGCAAAGCTAATGGCAAAAATGTAGAAATCAAAACGATGCAATGCTCTCTGAGGACTGGAAACTTTTTGTAGATTATCGAAAGAACTATTACAGTTACATGAAGACGCAAGCAGGATTTCAAATATGAGCAACAGCAGAAAGACATTAAGGCTAGGTTGTACATGTGGGGTGTTATAAGTTAAAATATGCAGCGTTAAAGGATAAACATAGGGAAGTCTATCAATAAATTAACAGTATTGTTGATGGTTAAGTATGTAAACTTTTGAAAGCTACATAATTTTTTAAAAATACAATAAATAATAATACAATATATTTTTTAAAAAATCTACACCAGGATCTGCTGCCCATTTGAATGCTGCCACCTGAGTCCCTTGCCTCACCTTGGGCCATCGCTACCTGGGACACAAAGATATGAAATAAAGGACGGGGCAAGCCGAAGGGAGGAAATAGTAGCCTAACACTACTTAACCCTTTCCAAGGCCACTATGTTCCCTTTCCAAATGCCTTCTCCTACATTCCTACTCGCTCCAGCCGGCGCCCCCGAGGCTGCGCTTACCTGACGCTGCCACAGGTGAGTCACCTGGAAACCAGGTGCGCCTAAGTTTGAAGCAAAAGCGGGGAGGGGATGCTGTAAGAAGCGTGATACATTCATACACCCAATGCAATCCACCCCAGCCTAGGAGAAGCAGCTGCGCGAGAGATCTCTCGCAGGTGCGCGCAGTTCTGCGTCCTGCTGCGCGAGAGATCTCTCGCAGGTGCGCGCAGTTCTGCGTCCTGCATTCGGCTCGCGCGTCTACCGATAGAACTGGCCAGCTTCTCTGGCGAAGCCCCCCTGGCTCTCCCTGTGCCATTTCTGCCCAAGCAAGAGAGGCTGCCTGCTTGGCTCCAGCTAAACCCCCCTCCCCGTGGAGGGGGGGGCAGGGCGGTGTTTGGGTCCTTTTCCTAAACAGCCGCTTTAAGAGACGCTGTCGCTCCGCCTCCTCGCGGAGCAGTGCGGGGGGAGCTGGGGGGGGGCTGGGCAGGCGTGACTTTCCGGGACTTCTGGGGCCTCCCCGACGGGGCGGTCTTGGGAAACTGTTGCTGCCGTGCTGGTGGCTCTTGTTCCGGCCGAAGCAGAAAGCCTGAACCGCGCGGGACGGAGAAAGGGAAGGCCGGGGTGGGGAGGGAAGGGGAGAAGCGACCGGCGAGCACGGAGAGTCGGGGCGAGCACGACGGGAAGGGCGGTCGGGAGCCCGGCCCTTGTTTCCTTCCACCCATCGCCCTTCTTCCGCCGCGGGCGATGCATCTCCTGGTCCTGATGTTGCTTGGATGGGTTGGCACGCCAGGTAAGAGGGTGCGCGCGTGGGGGAGGGGGGGCGCACGTCGATCCGGACCGGGGATTCCCCCTCCTCGACTCTTCCTCCCTCTCTTCCTTCCCCCCCAGCCCCCACCCTGAGCTCTCCCCCATTACCGCCCCATCCCTTCCAGCAACCGTCTCCTGGATCCGCCATCCGGCGCCCTCTGCGCTTCTTGGACGGGGCGGGCGCAGCTGCTGCTGCTCTCCTGCCAGACGCCCAGGGCAGCAGCTGAGACGGCGTCCGCCTGGGAGGCGAGCCAAGGCTGTCGAGGGCAGAGGGAGCGCCTGTTTGCTGCCGCCCCCTCCAAGAAAAGTGAACTGAGGCGGGCGCCCAGTCTGCTCAAAAGGGGTTTGGGTGCAAGCGAAGGGGCGGGGTGATGTCTGCTGCTGGATATTCACTCAGCCCGAACTGTTCCTATGGCATCGATAAGTGACAGATCTGTAAATGAGAGCATGCTACTGCACCCCCCTTTTATAGCATAGGAGCCAACTCTTAGGGACTGAGGTCCCTCTGCCCCCCCCCAGTAAAATATTTGAGGGGCCCCTGCCCCTGCAAAGTGGATGTCCATTGTCATTCAAATGGGGTGTGTGCACTGAGTCCTGTGATCAATTATGTGGGGGCGGGTCTTACGTGGGTCCGCCTCCCCGATATTTTATTCAAGCTGGCACCCCTGTTTTAAAGGTATACGTTTGTCCATGAATCTTCTTAATAAGACACTCGGACAAATCAATGTGCTGCAAAATGGTGAGTGAGAACCCTCAATGCAATTTAAAAAGCAAAGCTGAATAAACGGGATTGGGATAGGGGTGATAATATGCACCTTTCTGAACCAGACAACCCATATGAGACCAAATTTAAGAGTGTGGAATGCCACCTCATGTTTTTGCTAAACAATCCTGTTTGCTGTAAGTTCCCTGGGGTTTTTCCTCCGCAGGAGAATACATTGTGAGAAGGGCAAATGCACACTCTGGGCAGCCAGAGGCACGGACTGGAGAGCTGTGATTGGCCCTGGTTTCCTGGGATCACATACCCACTGCCTGCTCAGGGACACATATTTAACAAATGCTACTTCCCCCCCCCTTGCATCCAGCCCCTCTGGAAGGGCACTTCAGTTTTTTCCTGCAAACTTTCTTCCATAGTAACCTATGCATGGTACTCTTGGGGGATGCAACTTTTGTGTTTCTTGGCAAACTTTGACGTACAAAATAGATAAAAGGCTGTTGTTGTTGTTGCTGCTGCTGCAGTTTTCCTTGAAGTGGCATAATGAGTTTGCAAGCTGGATTTGCCACAAATTCTAGTATTTTGTGTTCACACTAGGTATAGTCTCCCTTGGAAGTGCAAAAGGAGATGCAAGACAAAATAAATGTGAATAGTCTCTCTTCAGTTTCTTACTCCATCCCTTGCAATGTACCTGTGGTTTGATTAAAGGACTGGGGAGGGGGGCATCCTGAACTTCATAGACATCTGATGAGAGGAGATGTTGTTGTTGTTCAGTCGTGTCCGTCTCTTCATGACCCCATAGACCAGAGCACGCCAGGCACCCCTATCCTCCACTGCCTCCCGCAGTTTGGCCAAACTCATGCCAGTCGCTTCGAGAACGCTGTCCAACCATCTCATCCTCTGTCGTCCCCTTCTCCTTGTGCCCTCCATCTTTCCCAACATCAGGGTCTTTTCCAGGGAGTCTTCTTTTCTCATGAGGTGGCCAAAGTACTGGAGGAGATACTGAAGAGGAAATCACCTTAGGTTCTGGCTGTCTCATCACATCTAGGGACCTTCTAGCCATGGTGGCATGTCAGGTGCCCCCTCAGTATATTTTTGGGTGAGGAGTCAAGGACAAGCACATATTGGTCAGTTGTCTGGTTTGGGCACTCAGAGCCTGAAGTTATATTTGCTGCTTGTTAAGTAGCAATTCAATTCAAATCTTTATTATAGTCATAAAAGGGTGGGATATAGTCATTTAAACTCTGAAAAGCACTTTGGAACGCTAAAAGGCATTAAAACAGAAGGTGATTATAAAAGTCTATAAAAATTATAAAAGAAGCTAAAAGAATCTGAAATAAGGGATAGGAGCATTGGGCAGGTGTGGAAGAGCATAAAACAATAATATATAAAATATTTGAACTATTAATTTAAAAGGTAAAGGACTCCTGACAGTTAAGTCCAGTCGCAGATAACTCTGGGGTTACAGTGCTCATCTTGCTTTACAGGCCAAGGGAGCCGACGTTTGTCTGCAGACAGTTTTTCCGGGTCATGTGGCCAGCATGACTAAGCTGCTTCTGGCTCAACCAAACACTGAAACCAGAGCAGCGCATGAAAACACTGTTTACCTCCCCGCTGGAGCAGTACCTATTTATCTACTTGCACTTTGGGGCGTGCTTTCGAACTGCTAGGTTGGCAGGAGCAGGGACTGAGCAACAGGAGCTCACCCCGTCATGGGGGATTCGAGCTGCCGACCTTCTGATCAGCAAGCCCTAGGCTCAGTGATTTAGACCACAGGACCACCTGCGTCCCTAAGAACTATTAATGTAAAGGTAAAGGGACCCCTGACCATTAGGCCCAGTCATGGATGACTCTGGGGTTGCGGCGCTCATCTCGTTTTATTGGCCAAGGGAGCCGGCGTACAGCTTCTGGGTCATGTGGCCAGCATGACAAAGCCGCTTCTGGTGAACCAGAGCAGCGCACGGAAACGCCGTTTACCTTCCCGCCGGAGTGGTACCTATTTATCTACTTGCACTAAGTGCTTTCGAACTGCTAGGTGGGCAGGAGCAGGGATCAAGCAACGGGAGCTCACCCCGTCACAGGGATTCGAACCGCCGACCTTCTGATCGGCAAGCCCTAGGCTCTGTGGTTTCTGACGAATTTTGAGCGCTGCTGTGCAGAATCTAGCAACATTGTATGTTGTAGCAGAATTGGTATCTGAGAGCAGCAGGGAGTTTTAGAATTTCTCTGTGCACCCTGGTTACTTAAGGAGTAGTGGGGGAATCAGGCTAGTACGAATGTCTGTGTAATACAAGCACTGGAGAAAGACATGCTTTACCGTTTCTATTTGTCCCAAGTCACAGGGGCATTTTCTCTCTGGGTAGTCAATCTTCCTGTATCAACCTTCAATAAGGGCCATACTACCCTGAACACACCCAGTCTTGTCTGTTAAGTAGCAAAATTCTTGCTAATTCATCCCTTGGGTCTTTTTTCCTGGCTGGGAGGGCAAGGCCTTCGTAGGACCGCCTCTCTCCATATGAACCTACCCGGACCCTGAGATCATCCTCTGAGGCCCGCCTTCATGTGCCCCCTCCTCCAGAGGGTGGCAACACAAGAACAGGGCCTTTGCTGCAGTGGCTCCCCGTCTGTGGAATGCTCTCCCCAGGGAGGTTCGCCTGGCGCCTTCATTATACACCTTTAGGAACTAGGCAAAAATGTCCCTCTTTAACCCGGCCTTTGGTTGATTGACATCCAATGCCCTTTTAAAATGTATTGGGGAGAGAGGGGATTATTCGATTATTTGTTTTTTGTTTTTATTGTGTATTTTGTGTTTTTATATTGGGATTTAATGTTGTTACCACCTTGGGAGCTGTGGGTATAGGGTGGTATACAAATTTAAACAACAACAACTTCCCAGAGGCGTCTCTTTTTCCAGGCTAGCAATGGCTTCAACTTTGCTTTTCCTGTGAATGGCTCAACATAAGTCATGAAATTCAGGAGCAGCGATATGTACAGTGATGAGTTGGTTTGTAAGAGTTTACAAGTCACAAGTGATGTCTGTTTTTAGACTGCAGCCCGCATGTTTCTTAGGATTTTCCATCTGTTTCTAAGAAAAAAAAAATGTGTAAGTTTCCCATTGTGTATTTCCTTAAACAATGTTAACTTACAACTAAATAGAATATAATTTACAGTACATGACACCATTTAAAAGGGGCCATGGAAACTCTACATATAAATTTTTTTCATAACTTGATTTTTACTAAAACACACAAACGCACACACTGCTTATAGGTAACATTTATTTATTTATTTTAACTCGGGAGGCAAATTAAATTTCCCCCATACAGTGGTAACCTCTGGTTACATACTTAATTTGTTCGGGGGGTCGGGTCCGTTCTTAACCTGAAACCGTTCTTAACCTGAGGTACCACTTTAATTAATGGGGCCTTCTGCTGCCGCCATGCCATTAGCATGCGATTTCTGTTCTCATCCTGAGGTAAAGTTCTTAACCTGAGGTATAGTGGTACCTCTGGTTACGTCCTTAATTCGTTTCGGAGGTCCGTTCTTAACCTGAAACTGTTCTTAACCTGAAGCACCACTTTAGCTAATGGGACCTCCCGCTTCCACTGCGCTGCCAGAGCACGATTTCTGTTCTTTTCCTGAAGGAAAGTTCTTAATCTGAAGCATTATTTCTGGGTTAGCGGAGTGTGTAACCTGAAGCGTCTGTAACCCGAGGTACCACTGTATATCACCTTTCCTCAATCAGCAACCATAACAATTCATGCAATATAGGAGGAGCCTGCACATAAACCAATCTATCATCTTCTTTCCATTGCGGCTCCTTTCTGGTTCATTCTGGGTTGGCTACGTGCTCACCAGAAGGCGGAAGCGAGCAAAAATGAAATCGCCACAACTGAGAGGTTGAAAGGGGGTTTGGTAGCTGTTGCCAGATGAGAGCAGCTTGTTCCCATTAGGTGAAACAAAATGTCCTCACATCTGCTTCCTTGTGCTTGCTACATATGTTTGGTAGGCAGAATGTAAATATTCATATTTGATACATGACCGAGTTGACTGTTCGTTTAACACTGGACTTAAGGAAGCCTTTTTATGTATCTAGTTCAGTTTAGAGATTTCCAGCGCTAAAAAGCAGATTGGTATTGTGTGCATGAGTTAGTTGTTTTGTTTTAGTGTTAGTGTGACTTAGGAGACACTTCTGGTGTCCCTATTTTCCAGGGACAGTCCTGTATTTAAGGAAGCCATCCTGGTTTGATTCCGGAATGTCCCACTTTTCCTTAGGACAGGGGTCGGCAACCTGCGGCCCGTGGGCCACAAGTGGCCCACGGGAGTTGTTTAAACGGCTCCCGAGCCGCCCCCAAACCAAGCCGCCTGCTTGGCATCGGCGCAGCATGGAGCAGAGACTCACTTCCATGGCACTGGAAATCGCATCTGCGCAGACGCGATCCGGCACACGGAGCGATCAACGTGGGAGCGAAACAGCTCAGGCGAGGTAAACCTTGCCGACCCATGCCTTAGGATGCCCCGAATTTCATCGGAGAAATGCAGGGGGTTGGAGCTATCTCCCAACTCTCCAATTCCATGATTCCATGTGCCAGTGATGGGCATGGCCCAGAGGAAAAATCAGGTAGAGCAATCAATGTGACACATATATTTATTTCACAGTAGGCTGCATTCCAGCCGCATGGGCATGTGCCCAGTGAGCTCAGTGTTATGTGCAGGCATTACTGTTGAAGTGGGACATGGGTGGCACTGTGGTCTAATCCACAGAGCCTAGGGCTTGCCGATTGGAAGGTCGGCGGTTCGGATCCCCACGACGGGGTGAGCTCCCGTTGCTCTGTCCCAGCTCCTGCCAACCTTGCAGTTCGAAGCACATCAAGTGCAAGTAGATAAATAGGTACCACTCCGGCAGGAAGGTAAACAGCATTTCCATGCGCTCTGGTTTCCGTCACAGTATCCCGTTGCGCCAGAAGCGGTTTAGTCCTGCTGGCCACATGACCCGGAAAGCTGTCTGTGGATAAACGGCGGCTCCCTCGGCCTGAAAGCGAGATGAGCGCCGCAACCCCATAGTCGCCTTTGACTGGACTTAATCGTCCAGGGGTCCTTTACCTTTTATCTTTACTGTTGAAGTAATATGCTTATATTCAAATTAATATCAGCCAAGTTATTATTTGAGAGAAATGTAGCACTTACAATCTTAAATACCGTGGAACCTCAGTTGTTGAACATAATCCGTTCTGGAAGACCATTGGACTTCCGAAACGTTCGACAACTGAGGCGCAATTGCCGTTTGGCAAAACCCATTGAAAAAATGGAGGAACGATTTGAAATTGAAATCAGAGGACATTATAGGCGATAGCAATAAAAATGTTAGTTTAAAATGGGATATAAGAAGGTAGAATTGTGTTTTTGTGTTTTTGTTAAGAATAAGATTATTTATATAAGATGATAGATAAGGATTAAGATTAGTTGTGAAAGAAGAATTTAAAGTGGTTATAAAGTTACTACAGTATATTTGAAATGAACGCAGAAGAGAGGACGTGAGGAAGACCCCCAAGTAAGGTTATAAATAAGATTAGAATAGATAAATAGATGTTTGATTGTAAGGTTTGTTTTGTTTTTTTAGTTGTGTTGTGTATTGTATTAGTTTTTTGTTTTGTATTTTGTATATTGTATTTTGTATGTATTTTTTAAAATACCAATAAATTCCTTTAAAAAAAAAAAGAAAAGAAAAAATGGAGGAACGTGCCTCGGAAGTCGCTTCCAAGGCACATTTGAAAATGGAAGCATTCACTTCCAGGTTGTTGGCATTCGAAACCAAAACGTTCAACCTCCGAAGCGGTCAACAACCGAGGTTCCACTGTACAACAAAAACAAAAAGGTTTAAGTTTATTTATTCAAATAAGTGAGTTTACCCACCCTGCATCTGTGTCACAACATTTTTGTGGGGCAGATCTGATTCCAGGCTGCTTCCTTGCAGTTGCTCTGAACTGACCCTTCTGTATGACTTACTCATTCAAAGGTTACGGGTAGGTAGCCGTGTTGGTCTGCCATAGTCAAAACAAAATAAAAAAAAATTCCTTCCAGTAGCACCTTAGAGACCAACTGAGTTTGTTCTTGGTATGAGCTTTCGTGTGCATGCACACTTCTTCAGATACACTGAAACAGAAGTCACCAGACCCTTAAATATAGTGAGAGGGTGGGGAGGGGTATTACTCAGAAGGGTGATTGGCTGATAGGTGTGGGAAACCTGTTGACGACTGTTAACGACTGCAATTGGTCTTACAGGAAAAGGCAAGGGGTGAGATGGCTAAAGATAGCTTTGTCACGTATAATGAGATAAGAATCCAATGTCTTTATTCAGACCAGGTCTCTCCATGGTTTTAAGTTTGGTAATTAGTTGCAATTCAGCAACTTCTCTTTCCGGTCTATTTTTGAAATTCCTTTGTAGCATAATATACCTCTACCTTTGGTGGAAATGTTATCAAGTTTCTAGCTTGTCAGTCCGGAATGAATCCAAACACTGTTTCAAGCTATTATTCTCGAGTGCTTTCAGAAAGTTAGCTCTTCTTTGCTTCGCTCTTCCAAGCTCTTAGAACTAATGGATTGCACACCACCGCAGTTTGCATTTTCCATCTGTCTGTGCATTCTTTTAACACCCACCTGCACTTGCTGTGTCGTAGTATTTGCAGGAACCAGTTTCATGGCCTCAGATGAACCTGCCTCCGCCAAGGTGCATCCTGGTTGCTAGGAAGGAAGGAGGGGCACCTGCAGGCATGCCAAGGGCTGAAAAAAGGAGGCAGAAAGCAGGAAAAGTACACCCAAGGAGAAAGAGGAAACATCTGGAGAGCTCAGTTGGTTAGAGTGTGGTGCTGGCAGTGCCCAAGTTGGAAGCTTGATCCTCGTAAGGGACAGCTGCATGTTCTTCTTCCGTTTTTGAAATTTTATTAGTATTTATTTATGTTGGAAGCTGCCCAGTGTGGCTGGAGCAACCCAGTCAGATGGTCAGGGTATTATTATTATTATGATTATTATTATTAGAACTCCCTATTTTCATTAGAGAAATGTTGGAGGGTATGTAGCACAGATTGTATCAGGTGTAAAGATAAAATCACATGTTGGTTTTACTAGAAAGTATGTATGGATGTGTTTACATTGATATGACGCAAGAAGCCTAACATACTGGTAGCTCGGTGCTATTTAAACAACTCAATACAAAAAAGCCCGCTCACCAATGTGGAACTCATCATAATCCAATGGCCTTTCCTTTTGCTGCTGATAGTTGATAGTCTGTGTCACAGGGTAAGTGCTTTGAAAATAGGAAAACTCAGCCACAAAATGTAAAGCCCCTATGAAAGATGCACAAATCTGCTCCCCATCATCACCATCACCATTAAAGCAATAGCTTTGCATTTATTTTGCAACGTTTCTTCAGATACTCTTTAAATTTCTTCCAATCTTCTTCTACTTTCTCCTCTTTCTGGTCGCGGATCCTTCCAGTCATCTCGGCAAGTTCCGTATATTCAAGCATTTTCATTTGCCATTCATTTATCGTAGGGATATCTTGCCTTTTCCAGTACTTGGCTATTAATAATCTAGCTCCTGTTGTGGCATACAAAAAGAATGTACCGCCCTTCCTTGGGATCTGATCTCCTACAATTCCAAGCAAAAAGGCTTCTGGGTTTTTAGTAAAAGTGTTTTTAAACACTTTTTTTCAGTTCATTGTAAATTTTTCCCCAGAAGTCGTTTATCTTGGGGCATGTCCACCACATGTGGAAAAAGGTGCCTTCTTTTCCTTTACATTTGCATTTATTGTACATGGAGGTCACACATACCCCTTCTCACCCTTGCAAGAGTCTGCCTGTATTTACCCATCTTATCTTTTGCAGGTGTCTATGAAGCTCTGAATGTCACCGTTTCTCCGGGACCCAGAGTACAATACGTGGTAGGCGACAATGCTACCCTCTTTTGCCATGTGTCTCAAAAAAGGCGAATAGAGAATCTTCTGGCTGTCCGGTGGCTCTTTGCCCTTCCGCCGACCCAAGAGTACCTGATGATCAAAATGACTAAATATGGAGTAGTCCAGTACTATGGGAATTACAACCGTCAATTCTATAAGCAAAGACTTCACCTTCTCGAGGAGAGGCATAGGACGATGTACACATTTTTTATCCTGAATCTCCAGCAAGCTGACCAGGGACACTATATTTGCAAAGTTCAGGAGATTGGCAAGTACAGGAACAAGTGGACAGCATGGTCGAACGGTAGCGCGTCTACGGAAATCCAAGGTGAGGCCATGAGCAGCTCCTCTTGCAATCCTCCCTTGATGCATTTATTTTTATTGATTAAAACATTTGCAATTCTTTCCAGCCTGTCTCTATTGAAGAAATCGAGAAAGAGCTCAAAATTGACCCAAGCCATTTAGGATTTGTCAAAAATAGTTGAAAGCAAGTACAGTGGTACCTCAAGTTACAAACGCTTCAGGTTTCAAACTCCGCTAACCTGGAAGAGTTACCTCGAGTTGAGAACTTTGCCCCAGGATGAGAACGGAAATCGTGTGCCGGCGGCGCAGCGGCAGCAAGAGGCCCCATTAGCGAAAGCACGCCTCTTGTTAAGAACAGTTTCAGGTTAAGAAGGGACCTCTGGAACGAATTAAATTCGTAACTAGAGGTACCACTGTATTGCCTTCGCAAATAACCAACAGCACGTTGGGCGACCCTTTCACAACAACAGCACGTCAAACTTGGTTTGATAAATATTCTGCATATGGAGACAGTTTCTGAACTTCTTGCCTGGATAAATGTTGTTCATTTTTCAGTCATGGGCTTGGCCAATAACTGTGTGTAAATCTGTCAAATGTCTCCATTTTGATACTGAATTCTGTGCTGTATGTACAGGTGAAACTTGAAAAATTAGAATATCGTGGAAAAGTCCATTTATGTAAGCAATTGTTTTCATTAGCTACTGGAGTATAATATATGAGATAGACTCATGGCATGCAAAGCGAGATATGTCAAGCCTTTGTTTGTTATAATTGTGATGATTATGGTGTACAGCTGATGAAAACCCCAAAGTTGAGATTGTTAATTTGGGGTTCTCATCAGCTGTACGCCATAATCATCACAATTATAACAAATAAAGGCTTGACGTATCTTGCTTTGCATGCCATGAGTCTATCTCATATATTAGTTTCACCTTTTAAGTTGAATTACTGAAAGAAATGAACCTCTCCACGATATTCGAATTTTTCGAGTTTCACCTGTATGCTGTTATGAGTTGCACTTTCCTTCCGTTTGAAGTCTGCAGCTTCTACTGGGAATCTAGGGGAAGCCTGTACTTTACATATATAGAGAAACTGCCTTAGTGCTTTGCACTTGCCAGTAAAGGGACTGAACTGGCTGAAAAGTTGGGACTGAATTTCTTCCAGCACAAACTGCACTGCCACACAGACCTACATGCTTGGGGAGCTGTATACGTTTGGCACATCCCATATGCCAATGCTAACGTCCTTGTTTTATACACATTTACTTAAAAGTGGAGTTCCACTTAATTCAAATATGGTTGCCATATGTTCGGGTTTTCCTGGACACGTCCGGGAATCCCTCAGCAAAATGGCGTCCAGGTGGATTTTTGCTGAATCGAGAAAAGCCGGACATATGGCATGTTGGGCTAATTATATATATATATATATATATATTTTCAAAGAAAAGCACCCAAACTATTTTTTTTTTAGGGGGGGGGGAGATCTTCCCAGAAAAAGCTCAACTGCACACAGAGCCGTCTCATCCATAGAGGCCGGTGGCGCGGCGCGCCAGGGCGCAGGGCGCCCCAGGGGCGCCCCCGCGAGCCCACCGGCATACCGGGCTCCCCCTCCCCAACCCGCCCCCGCCCACACGGGCAGGCGGGCTGTAAGCCACCCGCCCTCGCCTCCCGGAGCCCCAGCTGGAGCGGCGCGGGGCTTTGCGCGACCTTCCAGCACTCCAGCTGGGGCTCTGGGAGGCGAGGGCGGCCGGCTTGCAGCCCGCCCGCCCTCCCGCCGGTGCGCGAGCGCCCGGCCGCCCGCCCCTCATCCTCCGCCCGCCGGAGCGCGGGCGCCCGCTCCAACGCCACGCCTCTCATCTCCGCTCGCCCACCCCCCCTCCCGAGGGGCGGCCAGCGCGGGAGGGAGGCGGGCAGAGAGGCGGCAGGCTGGGGGCGCCGAGGGATCGCTGCGCCAGGGCGGCAGATCCCTCTAAGACGGGCCTGACTGCACAGTTTTTTTAAGCCATAAAGAACATATTGTTTTTATGTGGCCACTGATACCAACCCCAACGTTGTTTTCTAGTATTTCACTGAGCTGAGAAGTTTATTGGATGGCTTGGGGCAGGCACCCCCAAACTCAGTCCTCCAGCTGTTTTGGGACTACAACTCCCATCATCCCTAGCTAACAGGACCAGTGGTCAGGGATGATGGGAACTGTAGTCCCAAAACAGCTGGGAGGGCTGAGTTTGGGGGGGTGCCTGGCTTAGGGGGATCAGCTGCTTGCTTTTGTTGACCTGCAATCCGCTTTCACAGTGAGACCTTCTGAAATGTGTGTGTCTAGTTTGCCAATGTTGTCGTGTGTCCATTGCAGTGATTTCATCCAGAGTTTCGGATGACTCCAACGCTGAGGAAAACCACAAGGCCTGGAAGTTCTTTGAGGGTTAAGTATACGATTCCCCCTTTGTTCATCTTCGCGAAGATGTGAGAATCCACTGAAAAGTACCGTTGTGCAGCCTTTCTTTTTCTTTTGGGGGGAAGTAAGCCAAAACACTCGCACACCATAAAATTTTGTGCCCACTGGTTTTAGGAGCTCTTAGAAGGGTTACAGCCATAGTCACACATTTACTTTATCCAGGAGTTACCCCAAAAAATGCTTCAGGGCTCTAAACATAATTGGCACATAATCCTGCTTTCTGTAAGTTGGGGAGAGGGTGCCAGGGCTCTTTGCCTTGATTGATTGATTGATTGATTGATTGATATGGTGCCAATATGAATAATATATTGGGGAGACATTTATATGTGGGTAAGCCTGACTGAATATAATATAAAGAGTAGAACAGCAAGTGTTGCGTATTCAACATTCATTGTCGTTAAAGAGCATCTTACTAAATGAACAGAAATTAATTTGGACAAAAATTGGGGAAGTTTTCAGAAACTGAAACGATGCAAACTGTTCCTTATTGAAGAAGATGGGTACAAAGAGCTTGAGAGAGACAGACGCTTGCTCCTGAAATGTGACTGAAATTCATGTCAATGGGTCTGGTTTTAAACAAGTTGGATTGTTACCACAAATGTTTTATAGAATATTGGAGCCTGTGGATTCACTTGCCTTTGGAGTGAAGTCATTGGCTTGCAGTCTCTCTGCTTGTTTGAAACCCTTCTATATGGAAGATGTGCAGTTTTGATGACTATGTGCCAAACAAAACGTTTTTGAACTCAAATTTCACATTTTCCTGGCGTTGTGGAAATCTTTCATCAGTGGCGGAGGAAGCCTCTTTGCTGCCCGGGGCGCGCCTGCTTTGCTTCCCTTCTCCCCCCCTTCAGGGCTTTTTCCGGCGTGAGGGGCGGGCCAGCGAGGAGGGGCGTCACGCTTGTCGATGGCATGACGCCCCTCCTCGCTGGCCTGCCCCTTGTGCCAAAAAAAGCTGCTGAAAGAGTAAAAAACGTGCCTGCTTGGCTTCCCTTTTTTCCCCTTTCAGGGCTTTTTCGGTGCTGGGCTCCCTGGGCGGAGCCGCGGCATGGAGGCGAGGGGCGGGCCAGCAAAGAGGGGCGCCCTCCTCGCTGGCCCGCCCCTAAACTCCATGCCACAGCTCCGCAGGCCAGCCAGCACTGAAAACACCTGCTTTAAAAACCGGCTGAGCGAGGGTTTGGAGGCACCAATCACGGGGGCGGGGCCCCACCCTGAGTGTCACCCCCCCACGGTACCCGGGGCAGCCCGCCCCCTACGCCCCCTTTGCTACACCCCTTGTATTTCATGCAATCTTTAAACAGCCGTTTTATTTGCTTTGTTAGGAATATTCACTTCCTCTAATTTCTAGTTCAAAACTAAATCATTCAAGGTGACTTAAGAAATACAGAAACTGAAAGTCAAACACAAGAAGCAGCTTTCAAAGCTGACAGAAAGGTGAAAAGGTAAAGAGACCACTGACCGTTAAGGTCTAGTCGCAGACGACTCTGGGGTTGCGGCGCTCATCTTGCTTTATTGGCCGCTTTCTGGGGGACCACAGCAGCGCACGGAAACGCCGTTTACCTTCCCGCCGGAGCGGTACCTATTTATCTGCTTGCACTTTTGGCGTGCTTTTGAACGGCAAGGTTGGCAGGAGCAGGGACCGAGCAACGGGAGCTCACCCCGTCACTGCGGGGATTCGAACCGCCAACCTTCTGATCAGAAAGCCCTAGGCTCTGTGGTTTAGACCACAGCGCCACCCGCGTCCCTTACGACAGAAGGGTAGTGGATAAAATATCAACAAGGCCATAAAAAAAATGAGAAAGGGGGATTGGAAGAAAACTGACTAAGATGCAAGTGAAAAGCCTTTTCAGGAGGCAGCAAAATTCCACTAGGGAATGCATGTGGAACACTTGCCAGATTCTGAATGTATGCAAAGTATAATATTATAGAAAAGCTCTACCCCTCCCATTCCTCAGGGAAGCTGCCTTTTTGCAGCCATTATCACCTGCTGTTGCAGCTCTTCCTCATCGATTCTCTGAGCTGCTTCCTTGCCAGCCAGGCAAAAAACAAATGACCAAGCGGGCAACTGGCGTCTTCTGATGCTGCTCCTCACCCCCGCCACTGCCACAGTGAGACATCAAACATTAAAAACTTCCCTGAACAGGCCTGCCTTCAGATGTCTTCTAAAAGTCAGATGGCTGTTTTCCCCCCTTGACATCTGATGGGAGGGCACCACTACCGAGAAGGCCCTCTGCCTGGTTCCCTGTAACCTCTCCATGAGTTCAAACCTTTTATCATTTAATCCTTTTATCAAGTACCTCTGTGTCGGGTATAAGGGATGCAGATGGCGCTGTGGCCTAAACCACTGAGCCTCTTCGGCTTGCCGATCAGAAGGTCAGCGGTTCAAATCCCCGCGGCGGGGTGAGCTCCCGTTGCTCTGTCCCAGCTCCTGCCAACCTGGCAGTTCGAAAGCACACCAGTGCAAGTAGATAAGTAGGTACCGCTATGATGGGAAAGTAAACGGTGTTTCCGTGAGCTCTGGATTAAGTCACGGTGTCCTGTTGCGCCAGAAGCAGTTTAGTCCTGCTGGTTACATGACCCGGAAAGCTGTCTGTGGACAAACGCCGGCTCCCTCGGTCTGAAAACAAGATGAACCCCATAGTCGCCTTTGACTGGACTTAATCCGTCCAGGGTTCCTTTACCTTTACCTTTTTTACCTCTCTGTTCTTGTTAAAGACAAGATTCTTGGTAGAACAGGCCTTTGGTCTTGCCCAGTATGGGTGGCTGGTAATATTCTTCTACTTTCACACCTTTATTGCCAAGATTTTGGGTCTGGGGCTCTGAGTGCGGTTTTAGTTTTGTTCAAAACTTGTGTATTCTCCCTTGGGTATACATGAAAGGAGATGGCTGATACTCATCCGTGGTTTGTCTTTCAGACCTGTATGTCTACGCTGTGTTCGTGTGCTCCATAGGCATCGTCAGTGTCCTGCTATTCACCGTGGTTGTCCTCTGCCAGACACTGATCAACAAAAAACGCTCCCGTGGTGAGTGATGAAGAAAGGCTAAGGCAGATAAATGACGTTTTTGTGCGCGTTTAGCAATGCCACTATATCTTGCCATATTGTATTGCGCATAGTCACATTTTTGCTTTTCTTTCAATGAATCATAGAATTGTTAGAAGGGACCTCAAGGGTCATCTAGCCCAACCCCCATTTGTTTTTGTTTTTGTTTTTGGAGTTGTTTAACAATACTCACAATTCATCACCCATTTCCATGCACGTTACTGTTTGGGGTTTGTTTTTATTACTCTGTTTCTATTAAAACCTTCCCCAACTCGCAACGTGTATGAATTATACATGTTAAAGAGAATTTCTCTAAGTTATTATGGATATGGTATCTGACACCAGCAAAATTGAATCAAATATTTCCTAATGCTAGATCAATATTTGAAATGCCGGAGCTTCAGGAACAAATGGATATATTCTCTGATAATGCCCCCAGATTGACATCTTCTGGGATTCTATTTTAGCATAAATTAAAACCGCCAAGAGATATGGTCTGCCAAAAGAGCCTTTAGTAATATCATTTTGCTATCTTAAAGGGACAGTTCTAACAGACGATTTGTAAATGACAGTTTACTCACTGACGGCAGCTTTGTATGGCTGTTTGCTAAGCCCGGAAGAGAGCTAGTCTGCCTGTGACCAATTAATGGATTGCAAATATTTGGGAGCACAAGAAATTGGGGTATGCCACATATGGCCAAGTTAATAAGTATGAGGAAAGGAGGTAGACAACAGGATAGCAGATTAACAGAGAAGTGGGCTTCTCTATTTTCTTTTGCAATAATAAAGATTCAATGAACTGTTATTGGGATAAATTTCTTTAAGGAAAATGCAATTTGTTTTTATTCACATTTCTTTGCTTTTTACCTTTATAATGGCAGTATTTTGCTTGATTAACTTACTAGCATTGTGATAAACATGCCACAACATTTTAATTTGTTGCAGCATTGTCACAATTCTGATTTGGCAGATATTTCTTTCTTCCTCTCTCTCTCTCTCTCTTACACTTGAAGCTTCCTTCTTTCATTTTGCTGAAAAAAATCTATAATAATAATAATAATATTTATTATTTATACCCTGCCCATGTGGTTGGGTTTTCCCAGCCACTCTGGGCAGCTCCCAACCGAATATTAAAAACACAATACAGCATTAAACATTAAAAAGTTCCCTAAACAGGGCTGCCTTCAGATGTCTTTTAAAAGTCAGATAGTTGTTTATTTCCTTGACATCTGGTGGGAGGGCATTCCACAGGGCAGGCGCCACTACCAAGAAGGCCCTCTGCCTGGTTCCCTGTAACCTCACTTCTCGCAGGGAGGGGATGGCCAGAAGGACCTTGGAGCTGGACCTCAGTGTCCGGGATGGACGATGGGGGTGGAGATGCTTTTTCAGGTATACTGGGCTGAGGCCATTTAGGGCTTTAAAGGTTAGCACCAACACTTTGAACTGTGCTCAGAAATGTACTGGAAGCCAATGTAGGTCTTTCAGGACCGGTGTTATATGGCTCCAGTCACCAGTCTAGCTGCCACATTCTGGATTGGTTGTAGTTTCCGGGTCACCACCAAAGGTAGCCCCACGAAGAGCGCATTGTAGTAGTCCAAGTGGGAGATAACTAGAGTATGCATATTATCTGCAGCACCACACTTTTTTTAAAACAATGCCTTTCTCTTCCCCCCCCCCCACCTTTCTTTCTCCGCTGTTTTTCACAGTGAAACATTACTTGGTGAAGTGTTCCCAGAACAGGTAGGAAAAGGAGGCAATACGTAGAATTTTGCTTTACCTGTCTCCACATAGTTTATACGGATTGTTTTGCTTATTTTCTGTCTGGCAAATATATATCTTAACATATAATAAAAAGGTTCGGCTGCCATCATGCTGCAGTTCACTTGGCTGCTGATAGGTGGCACTGTACCTATCCATGATGGTGGAATTCTGAGAGCTGCTAGGCAATAGCAGCAGTGTTGGAGGGCAAGGAGAAAGGAAATGGAGGAATGGGAAACAGAGGCAGATAACCCAGGCAAGAGGGTAGAAGCTAATCTGGGCTCCACAGCCTTTTAACCCCTTTCCTATTTGTGCGGCTGATCAGGCTCTTCTCTTCTCATAGAAATCCAAGAGTAATTGTTATTACCCCCAGGGTGGATTTGATTTAAATCAAATCAATTTAAATCACGATTTAAATCACTAGTCCGTAAGACTTGATTTAAATCTTTTTTTTTTTTTTACAGAAAGACTCATTCTTGCTGGTATCATCTTAATATTTACAACCAGGCAAAGGTTTCATTTTTTGAATAATAATAAGTTTTTACAGCTATGTCAATAATTACTGATTTGGTTATACTATGAGAAATATGTAGACATAATTATGAAATTATGGCGAGGTTTCATAAGTTAACTGCTTATATTTGGACAACTTTTCTGCTGTACTTTATTGGAAGGAGAAAAATAATCATTTCCTTAAGAACAATTTATTTAACTAAAACAATAGCATTATAGCATATGTATCCATGTTTGTTAACTGATGTGGTTAAACAATTTTTTAAAATTAAAAAAACCACCTTAGACTGAGTTTTAGCACACATGAAAAACTTAAAACAAATCCTTATTTTTCTGACGAATAGCCTTTAGAGTATAATGTAACTTAAATAGAAATATATATTTAGAAAGATTTTTCCTCCAAAAGCATTTTATTTTAAAAATCCAATTTAAATAAAAACAAATCCGATTTAAATTTTAAAAAAATCCGATTTAAATTAAAAAAAAATCCATTTATTTTTTTTAAAAAAATCCATTTATTTTTTAAAAATTGATTTTTATCCACCCTGCTTTCCACTATGTATGGGTGTGTGTACACACACACACACACACAGAGAGAGAGAGAGAGAGAGAGAGAGAGAGAGAGAGAGAGACGGGTGGCTCTTCTTCTTCCTCCTCCCCTCTCCGAGCAGGGGTGCAAGCTTATTTGTCCTCCCAAATAAAGCTCCCTAGAAGCTCCTAGGCCCCTTTGGCCTATCCTATGTCTAGTCCTAAAGCCATCCATATCTCATCTTAAAATACCCTGGTTGGATGCCCTTGCCCTCCAAGGCGGTGGACCCTAATGATGGAGGAAGATGTCAATAACTTGCTGCCATAAGAATGAAGCCACCTTCTGTCAAGTCCATGAGGACATGGCAACTTCCCATCTTTGCCAGAACCGATCATGTGGGTTTATGGCCCTTTTAAAGGATTGAGAGAAGCTTGCCTCACCTTGAAAGCCTTATTTCACAGGATACAGAACGAGCATCTCCTCATCCCCACCAATGAAATTCTTATGCCCTGCCAAGGAGGAATCAGATCCAGAAATCCTCTAATGGAGGTGGTACTTCTATCTTAGATGAAGTACCTCCAGAATGTCCTGGCTGACCTTGTTCTGAGCTTGTAGAGCCTGTATCAGGATGTATCCATTATTAGACCGCTAAAATTGCACGGCAAATGCCGAGAAAAAGCTGCTCTTCTCCCAGTTCTTGTAAATGGAAGCAAATGGTGCCTATGCCCCCCCCCGAGCTTCTCTAATTGCATTTCTACCAGTTCTTGAAAGCACGCAGTGCAAGTAGATAAATAGGTACCGCTCCAGCAGGAAGGTAAACGGCGTTTCCGTGCGCTGCTCCGGTTCGCCAGAAGCGGCTTTGTCATGCTGGCCACATGACCCGGAAGCTGTACGCCAGCTCCCTCGGCCACTAACGTGAGATGAGCGCCGCAACCCCAGAGTCGTCCGCGACTGGACCTAACGGTCAGGCGTCCCTTTACCAGTTCTCACACGCTCCAGGTTACTTGGGAAGATCAGTATGATCTGTGTAGAAATAATTCTATTCACTGGTCATCAAGATCTTTAACCTACTGGAACTCTATGAGGACCTGCTCTCCCGAGGTGACATTCCACACCTGGATCCAAAGTGGCTCCAGCCGACTGCATGTCGGTTGAGTGAGTTTAGGAAACGCTGAACTAAACAGCGCCAATAAACAGCAGCAGAACCAGCACAAGAAACAGGGCTAAGACAAGCAGCATCAAAACCCAACGACTATCTCCAAAACCCCAAACCCTGGCTGTCTCCAAAAAAAGACTACACCAGGGTTCGGCAAGGCTTAGCTTGCCTGGGTTGGTTCACTGCCGTGGAGCCCCATCCATGGGCTGGATTGCGGGCGTGTGTGAGCGCACGCCATTTCCGGTGTCTGCGCCTTCGCAGATGTGATTTCCGGCGCCGCGAAAGCGAGTCCCCATGCCACGCTGCGGCTATTTATCGCAGCGCGCAGGGACTCACCGAGCAGGCGGCTCAGTTCGGGGGCTGGTAAAACAACCCCCGTGGCCTGCTTGTGGCCCATGGGCCTTAGGTTGCCGACTCCTGGACTACACCATTTCAGACTATAGTTGCCAATGCTCTCCACCTCCTGCCGATAAAATTCTCCCTGCAAGTAAAATACTTAGACCTTAGGGCAGTCATAGGCAAACTCGGCCCTCCAGATGTTTTGGGACTACAACTCCCATCATCCCTAGCTAACAGGACCAGTGGTCAGGGATGATGGGAGTTGTAGTCCCAAAACATCTGCAGGGTCGAGTGTGCCTATGCTTGCCTTAGGGAAATATTTTAGCCTAGTTTATTCCCAGGTGTACTGATTTTCTAAGCACAGGAAGTTGTTATTCTAGGGTAGCACTAAAATATTAGTGTTTCTGCAGTCCGGGAACAGTATTCTTGATTCTACTTTCTGTATAAACTACGCCTGTGTGTAAATTACTATAGTGATACAAGGTTAAATTGGAACTTCTAATTGTTGTCCATACCAGCTTGGTTTATTTTATTTTGGAGCAATTAATTTGTTTTATTCATTGGACTGGCTTTCATGGATTCTGTAATTTTTGTATATTGCTAGCTGTACATTCGTATTGCTATTTCATTTCACCGTTCCCCGCTCTGGGATTGAAATATTCGGTGAAGAGCAGGTTATAAATACTTAAAAAACAAACAACTTAATGTAAAGAAAACATGCGGGGGGAGTCAAACTTCTCATAGTGTCCTGAGAGGGGAAGATACAATAAACTCCTTCAGTGCTTGTAATAATAAAGTTGAATCAAATTTAGGGGGGAAGACCAAGAGAAACATTAAATGTGGTAGATGTTGTGGTGAAAATCCATAATGTGATTTCCGAGCAGTGAATGTGTGTGCAAACCATTTTAGATCAGCTTTTGCCAACTTGGTGGCCTCCAGATATTTTGTTTTCCCCCCCAAAAAAATATTGTTTTTTAGCATAACACAAAAAAAAAACACTACACACAAAAACAGGTGGCCTCCAGATATTTTGGGCGAAGACTACAACTCCCATCAGCTCCAACCAGTGTGGGAGTTGTGGCCCAAAACATCTGAAGAACTCCAGGTTGGCAAAAAAACAACAACAACCTGATTAGATTGTCACATCTGTTTTCACCCTGAGAAGTGGATATCCCATTTCCACATTTGCTTCGATTGAAATTATTCACAATAAAGAAATGGAAGCCAGCCACTAGTGTGCATTCCTATCTTGGGGGCAACCAGGAGGGAATATAATGTTTGGTGACTTCACACAAATTCAGCCTCCACGCTGGCATGCTTAGCTGGTCTTTGTAAAAATACAGTGATGAAGGTTCATCAGATGCTGCAGAGACAACTGAAAACCAACAAACGCCCAAGAGAGAGGGAGATGGTTAATAAGGCAGATATGGGTTAAGGTTTTGGAGAAGAGGACTACCCTTTTAAAATGAACCTTGAATTAAAACATCCCAGAGTGGGTTTTATGTGCTTTTCTTCTCCTGCTCTCTATTCACCAGGCTCTCTTGTTTCTCAGCTTAGGGGAAACAGTCACCAGTGTGACAAGCTTGCCTCCAGAACAGCCTGTAAAAATCACGAAGAAGAAGAAGAAGAAGAAAGTTGAGCAGCCTCCTGCCATCCCAGCCAAAGGTGGGTGGTATCTCCTGAGCAGCATATCATGGTGGGTGGTTTGATGGGTTCAAAGATGTGGCCGAGGCGAAAGTTACCAAATCTTCACAGTCCAGAATTGGCAGTGGGTGGACAACCCTTGTTGTTTTGTTTTGTTTTTAAATTTATTAAGGATTTTCTTGTTTTACAAAGATATATGCAATGTCTCTCTCGTATTTTTCCATGCAACGTTTTTACACATCAGTTTCGTTTGTTGAGACATTAGGAAGAGAGGGGGAGAAAGGTGGGCAGGATGGAGAGATGGGCGGGGTGGCGATGTTTTTACTTTACTTAATATATGTAGGGTTTGGTGTCAGCGTCGTTTGTGCAGGTTCTTTGTCGTTCGCTTGTGTTCCTTTGGTGGTGAGAGAGGTCTGGGTTGGCGTAGGGTGTGGTTGTTCATTTGTGGTGGTCTTTGGTTTCCTGTGTGAGTGGGGTGGGTGAGTGTTTTTGATCAGGCCAGCCATATTGATTTGTATGCTGGTGGACAACCCTTGTTGAGTTTCGTTGTTGGTCTGTGACTTGCTTCTTTCTCATGTTTGACCCGACCAGCTTTCTGATATGTCCTGGAGAACATCGGATGAACTCCAGAGCTGGCAGGTGTGCCAGTTTTTAGTTTGCTTCTTTTCCCCCCCAGCATAGTTTACTGATCCACATGTTCACACCATGCAACAACAACAGAAGGATATTGATGCATCAGGAGAGAGTTCTAAATGAACTTTAAACGGGGCTCACCGTTACCACCAGTCAGCAGTTATAGCTGGTCCCTTTGACGGCACGCTCCCAGTGCCACCAGCCGATTGAAAGCGTGTCTTCAAAGGAGATTGTGGTAACCACTGATGAGCAGCTCCTCTGATGCCATCTGACATCACCCTTTGAAATCTGACAGGTGACAATCAACTGGCGTCAGACGACTGACAGATAGGCTAGACCCAATTCTTCACCCTTGATCTATCTGCTGCTACAGCAGCAACCATGCGAGATCAACTCCAGTACATCCCAGATTTGGCCCCGACCCAACTGTCATTTACTCTCACACAGCAAGTAGAGCTGCGTGCATAGAAAGCAGTCTTCCAAAAGTAATAATTGCACCAACTGGTTGTTTGATAGGTAGGGTAGTAAGTGGTGAATCCAAGCCTACTATTTCATCCAAGCAACTGATAAGGAAAATTACTCATTTTTCAGAAAGATTCCACAAGTGGTAACTGGATGAGGGTGGGATATTGGTTGTGCAAGAATCATCTTGAATCCTAGAATAGTAGGGTTGGAAGAGGGACCACAAGCATCATCTAGTCCAATGCAGGAATCTTTTGCCCGATGTGGGGCTCGAACCCATGACCTGAAGGCGGAAGCTTTGGTTTGAAGGTGGCTCCTGGATCAATCAGGGTGTTTGTGCCTTGATTTTCAGGGTGTCGCTGTTCCTGTTAGCCCTTTGAAGCTATGGGTGTTTTGTTTTGTTTTTAATAAGGACTTTTGGTTCTTTGTGTGAACATTGCAGTCTGTTTGACCACAAGGCTGTGGTTTGAAAACCCTGCTTTTTCGAGCAGATGGTGAAGATTGCTAGGCAAGGCAGTGCATTCCTGAGCGCAAACGGTTGAATCTGGAGTGCCGTTTGCCTTGCCTTGCCTTTCCATTATTTTGGCAGGCTTTCCCTGAGTCAAAGCGTAGGAGTCTTTCCGCATGTCCTAGAAGGAACCCAGTTCGCAGAAATAAGGAGTAATTCCTCGCCGTTCTGTTCTTACCTTTACAGCACCGATATCCACCTCTTTCCCTAAGCCCAAGCTTCTGAAACCACAAAGGAAAGTCCTTCTGGTAAGTAGCCCCACAAAGGCATATCCAATTCTTACTTTCACCCAGGTTGTTGTGTGGATAGGATTCCCTCCCAACTATAGTGACGAATTTTTGCTTGTACCTCCTAGGCGCATAGCTCATTGTAGCTGGAAGGTAGACCATAGATTAGGTTATCACGTGGGCTCCTTCATTTGTGGCCCAAGAAAAATGCCCTAGTACCCACTTTTTAAAGACCTCCTATTCACTTGAAACCTCCGAGAAGTTACAGAATGGTGCCCACCAGCTGTTTAGCAAGGGAAGGCGATGTCGAGCAGGGAGGGCGAAATTCAGCTCCCCCTCTCAACAGCTGCCAGCACAGCTGGCGAGGATTTTGTATGTGTGACTTGAATGTATCCTTCTGCCAGAACTGTGTGTGTAAGCACTTTTTAAACTTCTCCCTTTCCAAGATAAATTCTGGGTCTGCCTAAAATAGCAGGGAAGACTCGGTTCTGAAGTTGACAAGCTTGCAGTGATCCAGGATCAGATTTCACATCTGTTAGTTTTGGTAAAAAGTAGAGGAGCACTTTAGATATAGGGAGTTTAACCCACACGCCCACTAACACCCACCCACACAGTTTTTACAGATGACACTCCCCCCTCCCCCCAATTTGTACAGTTTTCCCTAATACAAAAATGGTAATGGAGAGGGTTATGTCAGACTGTAATTGCAGTACATATATTGACTATTTAATAATAATAATAATAATAATAATAATAATAATAATAATAATATGCAGATATTGTGCTAGATGAGTTTTGCTGTTTAGTTGCAGATATGTATAGCTAAATATCACTCTTGCACAATACTTACACTTTAAAAAAAAAGAAAATATGCAAAATGGAAATGCATATTGCCTCCACCAAATGCACAAACCTCTATTTTGCCCACTGCAAAATGTAATAACAAACTAGGCACACGGTGTCTTGGGGGCCTCATCAAATGATGAGACTGGACAGCCAGAGAAATTGGCAAACAGTGTCATTTCCTAATATCCGACGGGGTTTCCAATTGGCTGCAGGAGCTTCCAGCAGCCAATCGGAAGCCGCGCTTTGGTTTTCGGACGTTTTGGAAGTCAAACGGACTTCCGGAACGGATTCCGTTCGACTTCCAAGGCACGGCGGTATTAGGAAGAGCAGAGCAAATGGTGAATTGCAGTTGGCCGTCAAGAGAAGCCCTATAACTGCTAAAAAAGGGGCCGTTCTCCCCATTGCCTTGCTGACCACGACATCTGTTCTAATTTTATGGCATTTGCTGGGCATGGACATTAGCAGAGATGATGTCGCTGGCTCTGCATATCTGCCCCAAATATATTTTCTTCCATGATATATTTCACAAGTGCTTTCTAAAGCATTGAGAATA
Organism: Lacerta agilis; assembly: GCF_009819535.1. Classification (NCBI taxonomy): domain Eukaryota; kingdom Metazoa; phylum Chordata; class Lepidosauria; order Squamata; family Lacertidae; genus Lacerta; species Lacerta agilis. The sequence goes on along the minus strand of NC_046316.1, from coordinate 9,739,754 downwards.
GATTTATTTTTTTGGTGGGGGGAGTCACAAGGGCCCCCTGCTATCCCCAGCAGTTGGGTTTGGGGCCACTTTTCGTTTCAGCTGATGCTGCTTAATTTCCAGGTCAAAATGCTGTTCTGAGAAGCCTATGCAGTTACACGCTGGGAAAGTTTCGCCTTAACTTTCACCACGCAAAGCTCTCTTTCCAACTAAGCAAACTTGCAAAATATAATTAAAGATAGACAATGGCAGCGCGCACACCCCTCCTCCGATTTTTGCCCGGGAAAGGGGCTGTGATAAAGCTGTATCTCCCATGCTCAGTTATTACACATCCTTTGTGGAGAACTGTATGTGCTCCACAATTTTGAACCTCCTGTGTGTTTCCTCATATTTTCAATCAAATTATTACATACTGGAAATATGCATAAGGGAAATTATTCTACACATTTTATGGTGCGCCGTTGCTTGTAGCAGTAATTGAAGTACCTTTTCCACTTATGAAAGTACTAATTTTATTTGCTTTTATTGCTTTTCTAGATGCAATTATTTATTTAGTGTGTTTTGGCTTTATTAAATTATGTTTACTATAGGAACATCATAAAAATGTATGAAAGTAACACATCAGCCATTGCTGCCCGGTGACCTGTATTGGAAGAATCGAGTGTTATTTTTCATATCCAAACTTAATAGAATAAAGTAGGAATAAAGAGATAATCTACCCAAGAAAACAATGCAATTTCCAGATAATATAATAATACACCTGGACAATGTGATTTCATAAATCTTAGCTCTAAAATTTACATGAGCTGGGTGTTGCAGGGCCGTTTTTGGATTCATGATGTTTTGGGGTGGAATTGGAATGAGAAATGTAACTAAGGAGGGGGAAAAAGAGCCTGTTGGTTTGGTATGAACAGGAGGTGCCCTTGAGAGTAAAACACAAAGGCTAAATGGGCCTAGCCTCCTGAAACTGAACTCATCCAGTCATGCTTTCCCTCATATGTGAGGCCTATGGAAAGCCTTTACCATCTTCACTAGACAACTTGACCCTCCAAATGGAGACTGACATGGCTGAATTCTAATATATATCATAGCACAGACAGACAGAAAGAAAGAGAACATGTCAGTCAAAAGGGTCCCAATGTAACCAACTTGATCTACCTGGTTTCTAGGTTTACTTTCTTCTTCTTCTTCTTCTTCTTCTTCTTCTTCTTCTTCTTCTTCTTCTTCTTCTTCTTCTTCTTCTTCTTCTTCTATCACTCGTAGTCAACTACGAGCCAGTGTGGTGTAGTGGTTAAGAGTGGTGGACTCGTAATCTGGTGAACCAGGTTCGCTTCCCCGCTCCTCCACATGACAGCTGCTGGGTGACCTTGGGCTAGTCACACTTCTCTGGAGTCTCAGCCCCACTCACCTCACAGAGTGTTTGTTGTGGGGGAGGAAGGGAAAGGAGAATGTGAGCCGCTTTGAGACTCCTTAAGGGGAGTGAAAAGTGGGATATCAAATCCAAACTCAAACCCAGAAGCACCAACAGCACGTGTTTACTTACTGGTAGTCCTGCTGATTTAAATGGGACTAAACTCCCAAGTAAGAAGGCATAGGCCTGCAAACTAAGATATGTTTTGTATTTCTGTCTATAAAATAGATGACTTGTGTGGAAAATGTCCAATTAAAATTAGATATATAAAAAGGCAACAAGCAACTGTTGTGCATGTGGAGGAGCAGAGACACTAACCCGGTTCCCCAGATTACGAGTCTACCACTCTTAACCACTACACCACACTGCTTGCACCCAATGTTCAGTCATACTCAGAGTAAGCCCATTGAGCATAATGGACATGGCTAACTTGGATCCATTAATTTCAGTGAGTCTACTCTGAATAAATCTGTTGGTTACAACCCTCTGATTCATATTCGAGGAACTGATTCTATATGTAACCGGGGAAGCGCTGGCTCTGGGCCATAGTTTTATTTTGCTGCTGCCGTTGTTCATTTTACTGCTGTCACATTTTTGCTAAAAGGCAGACTGCCAAATTGCCCAGCAAACTCAATTGAGTGGACACACTTCTCCAATTGTGTTTTGCAGCCAAAAATCGCTGATGAGAATCTAACCTATGCTGAACTGGAACTCATCAAACCTCACCAGGAAGCGCAAGGCATTCCAACTATGACTGTTTACGCTCAGATTCTCTTTGAAGAAAACAAGATGTAAATGCATACCCCGGACAGGTCCTGTTTTTGATGGCATATTTAAATTCCTTTTTTTGTGCTCTTTATAGATAAAACGTTCTCTTCTTTTCTTTTTACTTCCATTCCTGTCTTGTTTTTTTTTTAAAAATAAGATGTTTAGAATCCATGTGGTGTCCTGTTTAAGCTTGAAGCTGAGAGCGCTGCAACCTCTACTTCGCCCACTTTTAATATTAAATAGCATTTTGATTCTTTTTTATGATGGGAGTTAGCTACCAAAACACCCCCATGCTAAGACACAGCTCCAGCTTCTCAGTTGAACCACAGCTCAAAGAACTTTGCATACTAAGGATACTTTTCCAGTCCTTGCCCCTTTGGGTTCCCAAACACTGGCACTAGTATAACATAACCTAAACAGGGAAGCAAAACCAATGAGGATGCGACAAGGAGGGCAATGGCCACTTCTAGTCTGTTGCTGGTTTGCTATTTTTCAAACAGATCCAGAATGGACTTGCAAGAGAGGTTAAAAGTAATTTAAAATGTTTATTCGGCTAAGTTTGAAGCAAGAGGAAGAAGTACCCCTTGCGTGGAGAAAATGGAGAAATGCTATTGGGGGGACAGAGAGATGGTGGAACTGCTCAACACCTATTTGCCTCTGCTTTCAACCCAAAGGAAAGCAATGCCCAACCTGGTGGTAACAGAAGAAATGGTGCAAAGAGGAAGATGCAATCCAAGAGAGAAAAAGAGGTGGTATGGGAACATCTAGCTATTTTAAATCAAATCACATTTCAAGGGCCGGATGAGCTGCACCTAAGGGAGCTTGCAGGTGTAATCTCAGAGCCCCTCTCTATAATCTTTGAGAACAGGTGAGGTCCCTGCAGACTGAAGGCGGGAAAATGTGGTCCCCATCTTCAAAAAGGGGGTGGCAGGGGTGTCGCTAGGGGGGGCGGTGGGGGCGCTATGCCCCAGGTGCCAGGGTAGGGAGGGTGACAAGCGGCGGCCCCTCCTGCCACTCCCCAAGGGGAGCCCCGGCACCCTGTCTGCCCCGGGAGCAGCAGCGCATGGCCGAGCAAGCACCCCGTCCGTGCAGCACTGCTCCCGGGGTGACCGGCGGCGGTGTGTGGGGAGTGGCGGGAGGGGCCGCCGCTTGTCACCCCCATGCACCGCCGCTCGCTCCGTCGCCCCGGGAGCAGCAGCGCACACCGTGTGCGGTGCTGCTGCTCCCGGGGCAACGGAGCGAACGGCGGCGCGTGGGGGTGACAAGCGGCCCCCTTTTGAGCCGCAGAACAAAAAGGCAGCTTGTGGGGCTGCCTTTTCGCTCTGCGGCTTAAAAGGGGGCTGCGGCGGCACTCCGGCGTGACGTCACAATGTGACATCACGACGCCCCGCCCCCCCAGTGGGCGGGGAAGAAGTCCCAAGAAACTACAAACCGCTTGGCATTGACACCAGCAAAGGTCCTAGAACAGATAATTAAACCATTGTTGGCCTGTGAGCACTTGGGAATGCGTACAGATTCTGACAGGATATGCACATTCTCAGATATGTCACGAAGTTGTCACATACTGCCCAGAGAATGTACAAAATGCATCTGAGACAATGCATGTTCTCCTTGTTGGGAGACATACATAAATCCCCAGAGAATGCAAACAATTTCCCGTTCACGTGCTGGTTATGTGCACATTCTCCATGTGGCGTGGCGAAAGTGCACATTGGCTAGTTGTTTTGCACATTCATCTCACGCGACCTCTAAGGTTACCTTTCGTTACACCAATATATACATAACATAATGTTGATGTACTGGTTTGCTTCTCATTCATCTTTTTGCTCTACCAGCTGGTGGGAATTCTGAAGGCAGCAGGACATGCTTTCAGAACTCACGCTCAGGGGAGCTAAGAGGAAGTACCCCCCCAATGATGTCATTTCCTGCTGACAGCCCCGCCTAGTCCCCAGAGGGAGTACTTTCTGAAAGTAAGAGACTGCCCCACCTCGGACCCTTTGGGGTATAGAAATTTCTGGCAAGGGGTTTTCTTTTAAGGCAGACATCCTCTCTAGGACAACTTGGCACCTGGCTGCGCTGCTGAGTCATGATAATTTCTCCGCATCCTTCTGCTGTCATTGGTAAACTGTGGTCTTATGCTGAGATGGAAACAAGTGTGGCTCCATTAGCCTCTCCCCACCAGGCTGTTAACGTTAATGTTGTGTGTCCTGCCGTTCGAAGAGAGAGAGAAAGAGAAAGAGAGAGAGAGGAGCTTTGACTAAATATAGTTTGTTCTTCCACATTAAACTTTATCGCCATCAGCAAACAGGAGTCAATCACATTAGCATGGGCGGGTACAGGTGGGGGGGAGGACACGGCGCGGGAGGGGAGATTGCCTGTCCAGAGATCCCAGGACGTGGGAATTGATTGCACTTCGCTCTAATTGGCTCATTTGGCCTAGATGCCATTGCCAGGGTCATTACAAGCAAAGTCTCACTTGCTTTCTTTCATTTTTTAAATAACTGTAACATTGCCCTCCGGCCTTCCGTTATTCTAATTTACAACCAACCAGTGCCCTCCTTTCTTAAGATGTCTTCTCCCCCGCCCAGCTTATTATTTAATTTTTTTTGACAAAGTAGTAATAAAAATAAATAAATAAAACCGTTCACCCCACCCCCGAGACCATTCCATTGTAACTCTCCAACCTCCCAAAATTTTGACACCTCTTGCGATGGTTTGACCCCTTTCCGTTTTAACAGTACGAATTCTACAAACACCTTCCGTATCTCCTCAAAATCATTTCACCTGCGTGTTCCCCGTCTTACCTTAAGAGCACATGTTAACTTAGCATTAATAGCTACAGGTGAAACTTGAAATATCAGAGTATCGTGGAAAAGTCCATTTATGTAAGCAATTGTTTTCATTCGCTACTGGAGTTTAATATATGAGATAGACTCATGACATGCAAAGCGAGATACGTCAAGCCTTTGTTTGTTATAATTGTGATGATTATGGCGTACAGCTGATGAGAACCCCAAAGTTGAAATTGTGAATTTGGGGTTCTCATCAGCTGTACGCCATAATCATCACAATTATAACAAACAAAGGCTTGACATATCTCGCTTTGCATGTCATGAGTCTATCTCATATATTAGTTTCACCTTTTAAGTTGAATTACTGAAAGAAATGGACCTTTCCACGATATTCTAATTTTTCGTGAATTACCTGTATATCGCACACCTCTTTAGAGCACTCTTCTATTTTAAGGTGTCTTCTTAAACAGGAAAACTCGAAGAGTCCATCCGGTTAAAAAGTTTCTAATGGGTCTGTACTGGTTTCCCCACACATTTAAGGAATGATTCACACACAAACACAACACTTCTCATACCTAATGTGAGCCACTCAACACAATAAAGTCAAGGAGGGCAGGTGCCCCATGACTGTTTCTCCAGCCAATGCTAATTGACCAAACACCATGCAAGACAGCCAGTGTGGTGTAGGGGTTAGAGTGCTGGACTAGGACCCGGGAGACCAGGGTTCAAATCCCCACTCGGACACTTGGTGACCTTGGGCCAGTCACTCACTCTCAGCCAAACCGACCTCACAGGGTTGTCTTGGGGATTCACTGAAGACGGGGGAGAACCGTCTTCACGAGGTCCTTGGAGGACAGGTGGGATATAAACAAAATAAACAAACAATATTCCGCTTGTCTGGCATTTCTGGTAGAAGCAAACATCGTTGAAACCGGCACAGAAAGACACAATGAGGAAGAATTTAAGCAAAGCACAGAAAGGTTGGGGTGCAGTGTACCAGTTGCTTAGTTCAGTGTTTTTCAACCACTGTTCCGCGGCACACTAGTGTGCCGCGAGATGTTGCCTGGTGTGCCGTGGGAAAAATTCCAGCCAGAATATCAGCTTTGTGTTCAGCCAAACAAGACCTGGTTGCGCACTGAATAAAGTATTTTATAATTTTTCATATTTCTGTTTTCTTACTATTTCATAATAAAGTAATTATAAAATACTTTCTTTGTGTTTATTTGATTCCTATTCAAGAGAATTACTTTATATATAGTCAATATAGGCACAGAGTTAAATTTTTTAACATTTTCTAAGGGTGGTGTGCCTCGTGATTTTTTTCATGAAACAAGTGTGCCTTTGCCCAAAAAAGGTTGAAAAACACTGGCTTAGTTCAATCAGAAAATACTGCAGGAAAGCAAAAAGAAGAAGAAAAAAGGATGCGATCCTAAGCACGTTTCCTCAGATGTAAGACCCGCCAAGCTCTATGGGGATTGCCTCCTGTGCTTCCAAATCCCCAGCTGACAACTCCCAAAAGTTAAATAAGAGAAGAGAATGGAACCTTGTGGGAACACCTCAACCCAACAGCTACGGAGCAAAGCAACCATCTCCTCATAACTACTTTTTCTGCTGGTGGGAGCAAAACCACTGTGATACAGATACCAATGTTGGTATGGAAACTGCCTTGGGTGCCCTGTATAAAGGCCTTTGTTTGGGAGACGGAGGCCGGGGGACCCATCCAGTCACAACCATCAAAATAATTTATTACTTACACCCTGCCCATCTAGCTGGGTTTCCCCAGCCACTCTGGGCGACTCCCAACAGAATATTAAAAATGCGATAAAACATCAAACAGTAAAAAAAAAGTCAGATAGTTATTTATTTCTTTGACATCTGATGGGAGGGCGTTCCACAGGGTGGGCGCCACTACCGAGAAGGCCCTCTGCCCTCACTTCTCACAGTCAACCCCTCCTGCTAGATTTTAGCAGCCATGATGGGCAGGGATTGAGATGGCATGCATTTTTTATTTTACTTCATTAAATTTATATATTATGGAATGAGATGCCCCTATTTTCCGCAGAGAAATGTTGGAGGGTATGCAATACATACCCTTAATTTCTGCACATGCACCCACAGTCTCCCTGCGCGTGCCCCTACTGGATGAAGGTGCAAGTGTAAGAGATTGGACAGAGAAGAATTTATGGGGACCTAAAAACTACATAGGGACGTGGGCGGCGCTGTGGTCTAAACCACTGAGCCTTGGGCTTGCCGATTGGAAGGTTGGCTGTTCGAATCCCCGCGACGGGGTGAGCTCCCGTTGCTCGGTCCCAGCTCCTGTCAACCTAGCAGTTCGAAAGCACGTCAAAGAGCAAGTAGATAAACAGATACTGCTCCGGCAGGAAGGTAAACGGCATTTCTGTGCGCTGCTCTGGTTTCGCCTGAAGCGGCTTACACATGCTGGCCACATGACCCGGAAAAACTGTCTGCGGACAAACGCTGGCTCCCTCGGCCAGTAAAGAGAGGTGAGCGCCACAACCCCAGAGTCGTTCGCGACTGGACTTAACAGTCAGGGGTACCTTTAACCTTCTAATTACTGCATCCACTAAGTGGTAGCTTTTCCTTGATGGTGTCCTCCAGACACGGATATAACTGTTATAAAAAAGGCTCTTACGACTCTAGCGTGTGTGAGCAGCCTTTTCTGCTCCCCAGACACCCACCCCTCTGCTAAGTGGAGCGCACGACTGCTCCACGAGGGAGTCCTGAGCATTGCAGGAAGGATGCGGTCCCCACAGTGGCCGTGTTGGAAAGACGGCATGATCTGCCGGAAGAGGATGAAATAAAATGCCCTGTGAGCAGATCACAGCATCCACGGTGGGGGAGGAAGCCAAAGGCCATGCCTATGTATCACTATAAAAAATAACATTAATTGGGATGCTTCGCCATTTCCTGAACAACCCATAATTAGGTTAGATAAGAAACTAGCAGTGTCTAAGAGCTATAAATGTCTAAATTAAGTTATTTTGAAAGTGCCCGGCACTTTGACATTTTGAGAGTTCACAGTAATTGAGGTATTGAGATAAAATTGCTCCTGTTATTTAAAAGGTCATTATCTTCTTCAGTTAGATAGATGGAGACTATTTTCCACTCTAGTGAGCCGTTCTATTTGGGGCAATTAGCCAGGCTTGAGTAGATCTGCACAGGCCCTACTCCCACTTATCACAGCTCCGGCCGTGACACACCGAAAAGGTTTGTAAATACAGGCTCAAAATAGCCCATCTGTATTCAGATCACAAGCAGGCACCAAAAAAAACACCCCTCACGCGACAGAAACTCCACGGCTAGATGCCGAACGACCCAAACGCAGCCCTCGGAACAAGAGAAAGCCATTTTGCAACCGGTCCCTTCGCTCCAACCCTCCGCTTGCTAATTATGTTATTAAGGGAAGTTTTTCTTTTCCCTTCGTAATCCACACTGATGTCTTTAACGATAAAAAGATGCAATTTGCCCTTTTCCTTTTTAAGAAACCAACAACAAACAGCTGCCCTACAAGCCAAGGACTTCATAAGGTTTTCAAGGAGCAGTTAGGAAGGTTGCAGAATGCAGCCCACTGATTTTTATAGCCTCCAACATTTCTGTGATGAAAATTGGGACATCCTATTCAATAATAATATTGTCACTGTTTATACCCTGCCTGTCTGTCTGGGTTGCCCCAGTGACTCTGGGCAGCTTCCAACATATATAAAAACAGAATGAAACATTAAACTTCCCTATACAGGGCTGCCTTCAAATACCTTTGTATAGTTCCTTATCTCCTTGGCTCGGTTGTGGTCACATCACTTCATACCCTCCATCATTTCTCTGAAGAAAATAGGGAAAGTGGGGCATTCCAGGATCAAATCACGAAACCGGGACGGCGCCTGTAAATCTGAGAATTAAATCTGGAAAACAGGGACACTTAGAGGGTCTGTTAGATTTGTAGAATGACAGAAAGCCCCTCTCCCACCACCAGACACCTGAAAGCACAACAAAATTCAAGCACCCCAGGAAACTCCTGCTGAACTTTTCCTTTCCATTTGATAATTTTCAAATGGAAATCCTTTTTTTTGTGAACTGATGGAGCATGGTCAGGGGAACGAGATATTTATTTATTGTTAGATTAACCAACCTGCCCTTCACACCGTAAGGTCTCAAAAGCAGGTTGCAACAGTGGAATAATACAATTATAAAACAAACAGAACCGTTAACAAACAGAAAATAAGAAACGTGCAAAAACGATTCCCAACCGTTTATGTATAAAACAGTTTTTAAAAAAAAACAAAACAAAACATCTCCATATATAAAATCAATACATTGGAAAACAGTTCCGTATTTTACAAACAATTAAAAATACTTCCAAGACACCTGCAGACTGTGAAAAAGATGGGAGAAAATACATGGAAGCAGCTTTGGGCGCAGTCAAAATATCCACCTCAGTGAAGCATCACTTGATTCCAGGAACCAAGCACAAAATACGTCCGGTGTTAATGCATTTGTTGGTAAGAAGTAGACGACCAGCATAGATAAGGGAGGAGCCGGTGATCAAAAGACCCCGACTGAATACTACAGGGCATCTAGATTTTGGCCAATGCAAGTTGTCTCTCCATGGTTTGTTGCAAACTCCAAACAGACAGTGCCTTGTCTGTCTAATGCACTGCAATACCAGTTCCTCCAGCTCAGTGCTGCATCTGTTTACAGTACCAGAGTTTGGTATTTTGATCCATCTCAAGTTGCCTAGCTGCATGGGTTTCCTTAGTCTCTATGATGTTAAGCTACAGAAAAAGAAGAAACAATGAAAGGAGCTGGTGGGGCATAATATGCTCCCAGGAGGCTGTTGGCTGTGGATCTGCTGAAGGTAGGGGCCTTCCCCATAGGTATTCTGGGGAGAGCATGTGATGTTCCACTGGGCTTTTGTTTCACGAATAAGCATCTAATGCAGACTTCCTCAACCTTGGCCCTCCAGATGTTTTGAGACTACAATTCCCCTCATCCCTGACCACTGGTCCTGCTAGCTAGGGATCATGGGAGTTGTAGGCCAAAAACATCTGGAGGGCCGAGGTTGAGGAAGCCTGGTCTGATGTGTTCCTGGGCCTCAAGTACAAAAGTGAACCTTTTGGACAGCCGCAGTAGACACAAACCTTTGTTTTCTTTAGCACAGCCCCCCCCCCCCAAATTGCACAAGAAAAAGAAGCTACTCCAGGAAAATGCAGCATCAGTCACATACCAAATCAAAAGTTTGGTACTATTTATCATAGGGCAGGGGCTACCAACACTTTGGGGGGGGGCGAGTGACCTGCTCTGGACAAGGTTTGGAGAAAGGGTCATGATGGGATGGCTGCCAGGGGGTCATGGCAACACTTCTCAAAATGGCCGCCACATCCAAAAGAGCAGAAAAGGGCCACAAAATGGTGTGGGCATGGCTCCTCCATCGACGGGGGAAAGGAACCTCTGTCAGTTAACCAGCACATTCGCTCAGAGAGAAGCTCTGCTCGCAAGGGAAGGGAGAGGGGGTGTCTAATCCGGGCATGCGAGTGAGTTTAAAGGGGGCATGCTCAAGTTAGGAGAGGCCAAGGCATTGCAAACGGGAACCCAGCAGGAAGAGCTGCCTTGCGCATTGTGGATTTTTTTAGAGGGCATTTACCAATGCCTTTTGTGGGTGCCATAGGGGGAACCGGTGGGCACACTGGCAGTGCACTTCAAAAAAAATTATCATGCCCTAGGGCCTAGACAAACAGACCTTTGGTAACTGAATTGGGTGCGGTGGGGAGATAAAATGGAGCTGGGTTGGATCCCAGGTTAAACCCCCCCCCTTTCCCCATGATTACGGTAAGTTTTAGAGGGTTCACAGGCCAGGGTCAAAGGTTGTAGTCCACAGCTGCCAAGTTTCCTGGAAAGAATAAATGCTGGAAATAAGGACATTTCCTTAACCTCCAGCATTGGTTTAGCAGGAGGAAGTCTTTGGGTTCGTACCACATTTTTTAATACTAGGCTTAGGCTATGGCAGAGTTTATACCCAAGACCTACACCTGTCTCTGCCTGGCATTGTGGTTCATCATTCTCTGCACATCTCACGGCTGCAAATCTCTGTGTGCTGAAACAGTCCGGGTTAGGCCACCGAGGACCAGTCGATGGTTCTTCCTACTCATCTACTGACCAGCAGAAGAGCTTTCCTGTGTCATCGCCGGCCAGGAGCTTGGAATAATTCCTTGTGTGGGGAGAAGGCAGAAAGGGACATATTTAGCAATAAAACAATCGGCAACATCTGCATCTTTCAGAGTCTTATGCTGCCGGCGGTCATTGGAACAGAATCGTTGCAAAACAAAGCCCTGGAGAATATTACCGCGAATGTCACATATCTTAAGCTAGAAAACATTTTTTCAAGTCAGGTCCATTTTTGATAGAAAGGAAGCGGCAAAATGTGGAGGAAGTGCTAACAGTAATAATCCATAGTGGTTTACCTTCCCACCGGAGCGGTACCTATTTATCTACTTGCACTTTGACGTGCTTTCAAACTGCTAGGTGGGCAGGAGCTGGGACCGAGCAACAGGAGCTCACCCCGCCGCGGGGATTTGAACCGCCAGCCTTCTGATCGGCAAGCCCTCGGCTCTGTGGTTTAACCCACAGCGCCACCCGCGTCCTTTAATAATAGGATATCTCTATTTTCATCAGATGAAGATTATGAGCTTTCACCCTGATCCAGATTACCCCCACCCCCACCCCAGACAGACATGCAGTTTGCACAGTGGGGAAATGATCCCATTGAAGTGAATGGGAGCTGTTCCTGCCCCCCCCATGCAAACTGCAGGTCTGTGGGAGGGGCAATCTGCATCAGGGGGGAAGCTTTCTATACCCACACTAGAATCCCAAACCAGGGGAAAATATATGATTCCGGTTTGGCTGTCAGTCGGACCCAAGGATCCTAGGTCAAGTTTTTCCTTAACTCATCTTGCTGATCAGAAGAAGAGTTTGGATTTGATATTATCCCGCTTTATCACTACCCGAAGGAGTCTTAAAGTGGCTAACATTCTCCTTTCCCTTCCTCCCCCACAACAAACACTCTGTGAGGTGAGTGAGGCTGAGAGACTTCAGAGAAGTGTGACTAGCCCAAGGTCACCCAGCAGCTGCATGTGGAGGAGCAGGGACGCGAACCCGGTTCACCAGATTACGAGTCTACCACTCTTAACCACTACACCACACTGGCTCAGGTCATTTTAGATAGAGATACAAGGGTTTGAATGCACAACTTGTACAGTATAAAGCAGTTGAAAATGGGCACAGTACTCAGAAGTCAACTGGGCATTTTGTCGTGCTTTATCGTGGGGGAGGAATGAACGGTTTGCACATATGAGTCGAGGTGGAAGGGCGTGGGGAGCTATGGAAAGTGACTGTGCATATCCTAAACAAATAAATGGATCTCAGAATCCAGCAACTTCCTCAATCAAATTTAAATGCCTTCTTTGATTCCCTGGGCTGACTTGGGCTTGTTTGGCTAGCTAGCTATCAATTTCCAGTTGGGCTGCTCTCTGAGCTCCACTTTGGGACGCCACAAAGTTCTCTGTGCAATTTAAAGTCCGTTTCATTGCTTTACTTAATGCTTAGCTTTTATTTCAAAGTGATTTCTGTACACATGGTCCACTACAGTCCTCAAAACACACTGGTTAGTTAGTATTGTTATTGCTCAGGGCTCAAGAGAACGGTAGATTGCCCATACTTCATGCTAGAGGCGAGATTCGAATCAAGGATTTGCTGTTCTAGAGTCCAGACAATCAGCTGCTAATAATATGCCAATAGGGCATGCCATTTTAGTGGATGAAACCTGTTTTTGTTTTTTGTTTTTTTGCAAATTTATTCTGTGAGGGGTCTTAAAAACACGTTTGTGTGTGTGTGAGCAGTGCTTTCCCCCTCATTCTCCTACTCATATTGAAATACTGGCTCTCAATGAGGCCAAACTTAGATTAACAAAATGTTTAGGGGTATGCGTGCCCCCGCTCCACCCAGGAAAAAAAGGACTGGGTGTGAGGAATTCAAATTTGCTATTATTTTTGTGATTGGGCAGCATTTAGCTCGGTCAGCCTGATGAGGAAGCAGGAAGACTGCTTTTGGAAAACCAAAGCATTTTAATTTTACCTTCTGAAAACGTCAGGTAATGCTTAATAATTATTATTATTATTATTATTATTAATTAATTTTGACAATAATCTTTAATGATGTCCGTGCAATTTCTGCCCACATTTTACTTACCAAGCAAAACTGAATTACATTAATTTAACCAAAATATATTTTGAATTCCCAAGTCTTGTTACAGCTTTTTAGCACCCCTCGTTTTTGGAATTTGAAAACTGAAAAATCCAACACGCCCTGCCATACTCGCGTCTCTGCTGTGCTTCATGGCCTTGGTATTCATAAAGATATCATTTTGCACGGGACGGGGTGGGGGGGGGCGGATTAAAGAAAAGTTTGCTCCTACAATTTTTTTACAACTGTGCTGCCAGCTGTTGCTTTTGTGGTCTCTGGAGGGAGATGCTTCACACAGCGCTCCTCGGCGCCTGTCAGCCCCCGCCCCCGTTTTGCTGCTAAGGCAAATCCTTATTTTATATGCTATAACCCCCCCCCCCACCAGAAAAATCTGATTCATAATGAAACCGCAAGACCAAATTCATTGTCAGTCTGCCCTCTCGTGGCCATATGAGATACTGCGATTGAAATGATTACCTGGAAACCGCCAGGGCTGTGACAGCTGGAATGGTTTTGCTCGTTCTCTCCGACGGAGTCGTGCTGAGATTCATCTCCAGGCAGAGGGTGAATGGTTTCTCCACCTTGTTGCCTGTAGTGTGGTTTTTTAAAAATATATATATATTCAGATAATGCTTAGGGATTTTCATTTCGGGGGGGTGGGTGCGGGAAGTGGCAAATGTTATTGTTTATAGTCAGCAACTTGTTAACTGGAGAACAAATATATTTCATCCCGGCCTGTGCTGTTGCCAGAAGGGTCTGTCCCAATTGAATTTGCAGGCTATGATAGTTACATGTGCTGACGTGTGGCTATATCAATTGTGAGCTAAATTGGATTTGTGTATTATTGCTTTCTAAATTGCGTGCCTAGTTCAGCAAAATTGTTCATCAGTGTTTACTGGCTCGGTGCTTAATAAGATGCCCCAGAATACCTTGCTGCCAGGATATAATGCAGCCCATAATTGCCCAGTTAAAACAAATTACATGAAGTCCTGGTATTATCAACTTATCTAAATCTGCTCATAATACAACCAATAATTAAATGCCAAGAACACTGTGCAAAAATTGTAACTCAATCATTGTTACTTCAGTCTTTGTAATGACCACATTTTGGATTAATAGTGTTAATGTTGCCAAAGAGACAGGGGAATACCTCTGGCTGTTGAAAATACCTTGAAAGTAAGTAGACTTTTTAGGAAACAGATTTCGGCTTCTGCAAGGATTAAGCCTCATTGGTAGTGAGAGATGCTGCGGTGTTAAGAATGCCTGTGTGGAATCTCTCTTCCAACGATTACATTTATTATCTTACTATGCTAAGGATTGTTGACCTAACAATGAGATTTAGTGCACAGCCCTAGTTCAACGTAAAAAAAAAAAAAATCTAGTCCACCCACATCCAGAAAACCATGCCAGTTGGGGTAAGTGGGCCTTGCCATGCTTTGAAATTTCTGTGAATGTGCATTTGCATGGTCAATATGCAAAAAAAAAAAAAAAAAAAAAAAGACCTGCCAGAACCATCATCGCTTGTTAACTGCGTTCATCTAACTTACATAAATTGGACTTCTTACAACGGAACAGAAAAAGCTTGCGACACTTGTGCAATAACACTCAGCCCAAATCAACTTGCAGAGCATTTTCTGCATAAGCGTGTGCAAACATTTCAAAAACATACGAATGACAAAATCAGACTCTTGCCTGCTGCTGTATTTGTTAGATGATCTGGTACCATTTATTTACGTTTCGAAGTGCTGGGGTTTCCATCACATCTGAGCTTTACATTCCCTCCCCGGAGCTCAATTGAATTTGACTTGAGCTCAATACGGTGGGCAGGAACGGAATAAATCTTTGGACTAGGAGCCCCCTGCTGGCTTCCTGCAGACTCGGCAGGTCTCCAGTTTTTATTCCATCGCAGCAGAGAGCTTTTCTGAAATGTGATTGGTGCATATTGCTAAGGACCTTTCTTTTTCTGTAACTATAAGAAGAGGCTGCTGGATCAGGCCAATGAACCATCTAGTTCAGGTTAAAAAAAAAAAAGGTAAAAGACCCCTGGATGGTTAAGTCCAGTCAAAGGTGACTATGGGGTTGTGGCACTCATCTCGCTTTCAGGCCGAAGGAGCCGGCGTTTGTCCACAGACAGCTTTCCGGGTCATGTGGGCAGCATGACTAAACCGCTTCTGGTGCAACGGGACACCGTGACGGAAACCAGAGCGCATGGAAACGCCGTTTACCTTCCTGCCATAGCGGTACCTATTTATCTACTTGCACTGGTGTGCTTTCGAGCTGCTAGGTTGGCAGGAGCTGGGACAGAGCAACGGGAGCTCACTCTGTCACGGGGATTCGAACCGCCAACCTTCTGATCAGGAAACCCAAGAGGCTCAATGGTTTAGACCACAGCGCCACCCGTGTCCCTACACCATCTAGTTCACACAGTGGCCAACCAGATGCCACCTTGTTTTCCATGGAGTTGTTCTTTCTCCCCTTCTGCTGCACCCACCTATTACATCATCGCCACCATAGTATAATCTGTAGCTCAAATCCTGTTCACGGGATCATCGTACTATAATATTTCTTTAAATAGAGTCTGAATAGAGTATTCCCACTGGTGTGGCAGGAGAGAATGGCAATTGTGGCAGGAAGATTCAAGGACCATCAAAGAAACATTTAACCATTTCAGTATGGTATGGTATTGTATAGTATCAAGATTTATTTATTTTTTAATTTGCAGAATATGGTATTCACCTCTACATAGTCCCATCCTTATTTCAGACATCGTGATATACTGATATATCGTTGTTTAGCTGGTGAAATATTGCAATGTTTGAAAACCAGATGTCGCACAGCCCTAATGAATAGATATCTTTCCAAAATGAGCATCAAAGATCACACTTCTCACTGAGTTTGTAGACATACTTAAGGTACATATGTAAGAGGCTTGTTTATATTTTGGGACTTGATTCGTGTTCTTACGGAACTGCATTGTTTTATACTTTCTGGATGCCCTGTGATCATATTTATAAAGTACTTGTGATCTATCTTAGGAGCTAGGAGTTGTTTCTTTTCGTTTTCCAATGTATTTCCTACCAGTAAAAAAAAAAAAAAATCCAAGCAAATTTTTATTCTGAAAGTGGGGCCCAGAGAAAAAAAGTCTGAGAACCATTGATCTAAGTCATACGAGTAAGATAGGGCTCACTCAAAACCTTCCTCCAGTTTGACAATAAGCACTTTTCCCAGCCAGATTGGGAATCTACCTGACCACACTGCCAACCGATCTTATATCTAGCCAGTTTGCTAGCCAAAAACCTTGGAGAACTTTGCCAAATGCTTTGATGAAAGCAGGATAATCATGCTCACCGCATTTCCAAAATTCACTATGCTAGTAACCAGAGCAAAGATTGGTCTGGCAGGACTATCCGCCAAAACCGAAAGCAGGCATATTCTGGCCTCTTCCCACTGGCGTAGCGAGGGTGGGGCGATGGGGGTGCTGCGCCCCGGGTTCCAGCCTGGGTGGGTGACAATCGGCGCCCCCCCCCCCGCGAGTGCGACTCCCAAGCTGGCACCTGGCAGCCCTTCTGCGTGAGCAGCCGCCACACGGAAGGAGTGCCGGGGGGGGCAGCTTGGGAGTCTGGACGGACTGCGCATGTCCGCACATGCGCAGTCCCTGTTGGCTGCTGCACTTGCGCACGCAGTCCGTCCAGGCTGCCGGGCTGGGAGCGAGTGGCCCCCCATCCGTGCGGCGGCTGCTCGCACCCAGCAACTCGTAAGGCGGGGGGCCGCTCACACCAGGCAGTCCGGCCGGACTGCGCTCCGTAGCGCATGCGTCGTGACGTCATGACGCATGCGCACTACGGAGCGACACCCTGCCACTGGGGGGGTGCCACTGCGCTTGCCGCTCCCGGCAGCCGTTCGCCACTGCCTCTTCCACCACTGGGAATCTGCATCAAGACAAGTGGGAGATCAAACTGCAGCCGTTCAGCAGTATTTCTCTAAGCAGAGCCAAAGGTTGGCTGTTGCAAAATCCGGTAGAAGGCCGGAGAAGAGGAACTGACAACTTCCTTTCTCTCCAGATTGTATCAACATTATTCCTAACCTGATAGTCAATATAATGTCTTCTCTTTCACAGAGAAGATTTGTCCAAGCTATCCTTACCTGTTTTTCCTTGGCATTCAGATGAGTTATTTTGTGATCTCATACTAATGTCCTGGCATGGGTGTGAATTATTTTCAACTTTCCAGATCTATAAGAGCAGAAGAAAATAGGTTTAATAATAGGATTGTCACCTGAAAAAGGGATGTCTACCCTTCCCCCCCGTTCGTTATTGGTCTTCTACCAAAAGCTATTTTTTTAAAAAACAACCCTTTCCCATTTATTTTACTGGTTCTAACAATCTCTGCTTATTTGGAAAAAACTTTTACTGTTGTTGGTGGTGAATTTTGACAGCTCCAGTTTTCGGTGTTGTTGCAACTTATGTCTCTAAATGGTTAAATTTTGTTATGAGCCACCTTGAACTTTTAATGAGGAAAGGTAAGGTGGAAATATTTTGAAATAAAGGTCACTGGAACTTAGAAGATAAATACAATAAGCTTCAATAATCAACTTTAATAATGATCAAATCAACTTTAATAATAAAGCATATTGAATTGTTATTACATAATCTTAAGTTATGAAATAAACTTTAATAAGTATGTCAGTTGAATCTGCTTTCTTTTGCATAAAATTAAAAGCAATAGTATTTGGGGGGGGTTTTAGCGGGGAGCAAATTTGCATTGTTCCAAGCCTCAACATTGAAATGCTGGCTTGCCCAACAGTAGCCAAGATGGTGAAATTAACTAAATGCACGTATCTAAAAGATGACCCCCCAAAACCCCCCAGAGACTTTTCCTCAAGCTGGGACAAGCCAAGGAGCCCCCAAAAGTGGAAACTCTCCCCTGGAGAGGCCTACCTTCACAGCCCCCCCTGTGTCTCCCGTGACTATGAGGCTCTGCACATCCCAGTCAATCACTTCCATGAAGCAGCAGCACAAAATTGTGGCTCCAGGGCTGAAGGATGCTGTAGCCAGAGGCTGTCCATTGACGTTCCATAAGTAGAGGGCTGTCCCAGCACAGGAGGCCACGTCACCCTGAAACACATTGCATTACATCACTGGAGAGCACGGGGCGGGCTTGGACATAGTCTCTCTCCAACTAACACAGGCAAGGGTGACTTGTAAATAACAGAGGTAAAAAGGTTAAACAGTGAGAGATTTCAATTTCTTGGGCTCCATGATCACTGCAGATGGTGACAGCAGTCACGAAATTAGAAGACGCCTGCTTCTTGGGAGAAAAGCAACGACAAACCTAGACAGCATCTTAAAAAGCAAAGACATCACCTTGCCGACAAAGGTCCGTATAGTTAAAGCTATGGTTTTCCCAGTAGTAATGTATGGAAGTGAGAGCTGGACCATCAAGAAGGCTGATCGCCGAAGAATTGATGCTTTTGAATTATGGTGCTGGAGGAGACTCTTGAGAGTCCCACGGACTGCAAGAAGAGCAAACCTATCCATTCTCAAGGAAATCGGCCCTGAGTGCTCACTAGAAGGACAGATCCTGAAGTTGAGGCTCCAGTACTTTGGCCACCTCATGAGAAGAGAAGACTCCCTAGAAAAGACCCTGATGTTGGGAAAGATGGAGGGCACAAGGAGAAGGGGACGACAGAAGATGAGATGGCTGGACAGTGTTCTTGAAGCTACTAACATGAGTTTGGCCAAACTGCGAGAGGCAGTGAAGGATAGGCGTGCCTGGCGTGCTCTGGTCCATGGGGTCACGAAGAGTCGGACACGACTGAACGACTGAACAACAACAAAAAGGTTAAAAGGTAAAGGACCCTTGGACGGTTAAGTCCAGTCAAAGGTGACTATTGGGTTGCGGCACTCATCTCGCTTCAGGCCGAGGGAGTTGGCATTTGTCCACAGACAGCTTTTTGGGTCATGGGGCTGAACCGCTTCTGGTGCAACGGAAGACCCTGAGGGAAGCCAGAGCGCATGGATATGTCCCGTGTAGGACCTTAAGGTCCTCAAATAATAATCTTTTGGAGGTCCCAAGCAACAAAGATGCTAGGTTGGCCTCAACTAGAGCCAGGGCTTTCTCAGTATTGGCCCCGACTTGGTGGAACAGCCTATCACAAGAGACCAGGGCCCTGTGGGATTTGGCATCTTTCCGCAGGGCCTGCAAGACGGAGCTGTTCCACCTGGCCTTTGGGTTGGTTTCTGTTTGATACTTATGCTTCATTCTTTTATTGGTGGGCTATTTGAAAATGAGACGGCAGTTTTAATTTTGAATTTTGAATTTGTATTTTAATCTGTATTTTAATATTGATTGTTTTTCTGTTTTTGCTGTGATTTCAATTAGTGTTAGCCGCCCTGAGCCCAGTTTTTGGCTGGGAAGGGCGGGGTATAAATAAAAATTTATTATTATTATTATATGCCGTTTACCTTCCTGCCGCAGCGGTACCTATTTATCTACTTGCACTGGCGTGCTTTTGAACTGCTAGGTTGGCAGGAGCTGGGACAGAGCAACGGGAGCTCACCCTGTCATGGGGATTCGAACCGCTGACCTTCTGATCGGCAAGCCCAAGAGGCTCAGTGGTTTAGACCACAGCGCCACCCGTGTCCCATCACAATATATTACCTGGCAGGCTTAGGCATAGTCTGTCCACCAACACAGGCAAGGGTGACTGGTAGATAACAAAATAACCATTACAGCAAGAAGGGATGTGAACCCACGTCTTTCTGGTTAAAATTCAATAAAGGTAAAGGTAAAGGGACCCCTGACCATTAGGTCCAGTCATGTCTAACTCTGGGGTTGTGGCGCTCATCTCACGTTACTGGCCGAGGGAGCCGGCGTACAGCTTCCGGGTCATGTGGCCAGCATGACTAAGCCGCTTCTGGCGAACCAGAGCAGCGCACGGAAACTCCATTTACCTTCCCGCCGGAGTGGTACCTATTTATCTACTTGCACTTTGATGTGCTTTCGAACTGCTAGGTGGGCAGGAGCTAGGACCGAGCAACGGGAGCTCACCCCGTCGCGGGGATTCGAACCGCCGACCTTCTGATCAGCAAGCCCCAGGCTCTGTGGTTTAACCCACAGTGCCACCCGCGTCCCTGGCATGGCCCTTAGCCGGGAGAATATTCTGGTTTTCTCAAACAAATGAAATGCATGTGGAGAGAGTCACCTGTAACCAAACAGAAGCGAAAAAGCCCGGAGGCCGAATGCAGCACAGAGAGAACGGCCTGTAACAATTCCCCTCCTCTTCCTCCTCCTCCTCCCTCTCCCTCAGCTCTGTCTCCGAGGCTGCTTTTAGTGCCCCCTCTCAGCATTAAGGATACTATTAGAAACCTCCGTAAAAAGAAGAAAAATCAATTTGTCGCGTCTCAAGATGGTTTCTTGCAGGGAAGGGCACCCATTAAGTCGTCATGAAATGTTCATGGACGTGTCAGGGGGATGATGATAAATGAATGTCTTACCGTTGAATCATTGATGGCAACAGCCGAGAGGCAGGCCTCGTGGGCAGGAAGCTGGGCGATGGGTGTCAGGTGGTTCAGGTCCCAGATGATGCAGGATCTGTCGGCAGACCCGCTCACGATGATGCTGTAGGACGTGGAGGCAGCCAAGCAGGTCACAGGCTGCGTGTGCCCGTACAGAGGCTGGGAGACGACACAAGCAGGGACCACAACAAAGGGAGACGCTAATTGAGTACCAAGCCACAAGGCATCCTTCAGTTTACAAAGACAAATGGTCTGTTCCACAGGGAGAGAGAACTCTTCTGCAGAGAATGGGCAGCATCCTTTTAATGCAGGGAGCAGAGAAGCCAATGTAAAGGGTTTTGGAGATCTGAGGCACAACCCCAGAGCAACTGGATAACCGCCCCAGCAATTTCCCGAGAGGGATCAAGACCATTCTAAATGTGTTGCGAGAGAGAACTCCTTGCCACCGTCCTTAACTGGGGGACTTATACTTTTGGAGTATAGGAGGAAAGGGGGGGGGAAGAGTTCAAATGAAATTATTTTCAAAAAGGGTTGTTGTAATGAAATTTGAAATTAGGCAATGGAGGTTCAGGAATACAGTGAAGAAGAAGAAGAAGAAGAAGAAGAAGAAGAAGAAGAAGAAGAGTTTGGATTTGATATCCCGCTTTATCACTACCCGAAGGAGTCTCAAAGCGGCTAACATTCTCCTTCCCCTTCCTCCCCCACAACAAACACTCTGTGAGGTGAGTGGGGCTGAGAGACTTCAGAGAAGTGTGACTAGCCCAAGGTCACCCAGCAGCTGCATGTGGAGGAGCCGAGACGCGAACCTGGTTCCCCAGATTACGAGTCTACCACTCTTAACCACTACACCACACTGGCAGAGGATAGGTTAAAATGATAAATAAGATGTGCAAGATGAATAAAAAAAATTAGTAAAAGAATCAATTAAGAAAAACGTGAGAAGGAGGGAAAGTTATATGGGGATTAATTGGCAATAGCTGTGAATTAGGGTCAGCCTGGAAATCAACAGGAGGGGAATCGGGGAAGTCGGAAAAGTTAAAGAGGATTGTAAGTGGTTAAATTGGGAAAGAATTGCTGATCACCCCAGTGAGGGGGGGGGGTTTGTTTTATATGCTCCCCTCGGTGAGAGAAAGGGGAGTCTGGGAAAATTTAATCATGTATTGTAATTTGGATTTAATTGGAAAAACCCTTAATAAATATTATTTTAAAAAAAAAATTAATTGGGGGACTTGTCCTAATTCGCAGCAAAATAATGCCCCCAGCCATGTCAGTAATGAGACACAGTACAAGCAGACACCATACACCTGCCTGGCACCGCTACGATTCAGAGCGAGGGGTTTCTGTGGTTTTTTTGGGGGGTGGGCTTTAAAATCATTCGATGGAGAATTCTCTTAGAACTACAGCACTACAAACACATCAGTGAACCTGACCTGCCCGTGATGCGTGGAACAATGTTGTTAAATTAAAACACCGCAGGTGTTCAGTCTGTGGCTTCCATACTTAATTCCATTCTTTGGGATTTAAATGTATTTTAATATTTGATGGAAGCCGCCCAGATGGGCGGGGTACAAATAAAATATTATTATTATTATTATTATTATTATTATTATTATTATTATTTGGGCCAAATGACACCAGACACTGAATTCTGTGCAGTTTCTCCCCGAAGGCTTAAAAAGAAGAAGAAGAAGAAGAAGAAGAAGAAGAAGAAGAAGAAGAAGAGTTTGGATTTGATATCCCGCTTTATCACTACCCGAAGGTGTCTCAAAGCGGCTAACATTCTCCTTTCCCTTCCTCCCCCACAACAAACACTCTGTGAGGTGAGTGGGGCTGAGAGACTTCAGAGAAGTGTGACTAGCCCAAGGTCACCCAGCAGCTGCATGTGGAGGAGTGGAGGCGCGAACCTGGTTCACCAGATTATGAGTCTACCTCTCTTAACCACTACACCACACTGGCTCTGTTGAGGCTGCAGCCTGAAGCAGAAGACCTGAAGGAGGAGATGGAATTGCCTGCACCAGCGGTTCTCAACTGGTGAGCCATGGCTGCCAGGGGAACCTTCAACTATCGTCACAGGAGCCATAGATGGGAGAATACCAATTTTTCCTCTACTTCAATTTCCCCTCTTCTATATTCCCACCTGCCTAGTCACCTGTATTTCCTCGAGGGTGAAGAATTGACCACCTGGGGGGGGGGAGCTCTGAAAAGTGATTCAAAGTGCACTTTGCATTTTCTTTTCGTTGGTATGCATTTTCAGATTATCTTATTATTTGTGTGTGTGTTGGCTTCTTATTTAATTTTATTCTTATTATTTTATTTTGGCAAAGTAACAATCATACATAAATAAGAATAAGAATTCCATTGTAACCATCCAACCTCCCAAAATTTTGACACCTCTTGCAATGGTTTGGCCCCTTTCCGTTTTAACAGTAGAAATTCTACTGTTGTTCAGTCATGTCCGACTCTTCGTGACCCCATGGACCAGAGCACGCCAGGCACTCCTGTCTTCCACTGCCTCCCACAGTTTGGTCAGACTCATGTGGGTAGCTTTGAGAACACTGTCCAACCATCTCATCCTCTGTCTTCCCCTTCTCCTTGTGCCCTCCATCTTTCCCAACATCAGGGTCTTTTCTAGGGAGTCTTCTCTTCTCATGAGGTGGCCAAAGTACTGGAGCCTCAACTTCAGGATCTGTCCTTCCAGTGAGCACTCAGGGCTGATTTCCTTCACAATGGATAGGTTTGATCTTCTTGCAGTCCATGGGACTCTCAAGAGTCTCCTCCAGCACCATAATTCAAAAGCATCAATTCTACCAACACCCTCCAAATCTCAAAATCATTTCTCTTGCATATTCCCTGTCTTACCTTAATGGCACATGTTCATTTCTCATTAATATCTATATCCCACACCTCTTTGTACCATTCTCTCATTTTATATTCTGCTTGCCCCTTCCACTTCCTGGCTATCATAATTCAGGCAGCTGTCAATAAAAATGGTGAGCAAGTCCTTCATAACCTGTGAATCTTCCACCCCATCCTCATCATTTTGTCAGCGCAAATACTTTGTTGGAGAGTGGCAGTATCTGCTCCCTGCCCAAGAGTCAACGGATCTCTCGCTCTAACACCGAGTGCCCTTGAGCATTTTGCCTCCTGCAAATGTGAACTCGGATGTTGTTACCTGCTTCAGGTTTAAGCAAGCGCCTCCATCTCTCGCCACGGACAGCTCCCAGACGCACAACACAGAGCTGCTTCCGGAGGTGATGAGTGTCGTTGGTGTGGGGCAAACAGCACAGAGGCAAACCCCCCAATCAGCCATGGCTTCAAATGTGGTCACCTTCTACATGCAAGCAGAGAAAAATACACATCCATGCAAGCAGGAACAAAGGAAAAGATCGACAAGCAAGCAGCCCGGGAAATTCAGAAACTAGGGCTGCATCAACACTGACCCATTTAATATTATTTCCCCCTATTAGAATGAAGAAGAAGAAGAGGAGTTTGGATTTGATATCCCGCTTTATCACTACCCGAAGGAGTCTCAAAGCGGCTAACATTCTCCTTTCCCTTCCTCCCCCACAACAAACACCCTGTGAGGTGAGTGGGGCTGAGAGACTTCAGAGAAGTGTGACTAGCCCAAGGTCACCCAGCAGCTGCATGTGAAGGAGCGGGGAAGCGAACACAGTTCCCCAGATTACAAGTCCACCGCTCTTAACCACTACACCACACTGGCTCTCATGATATTATGAATGATATTATGAACGTAAATAGTAGGACCAGTGCCAGATTTATGTATCAGCTAAACAAGCTATAGCTTAGGGCCCCACTCTCTTGGGCCCCCCCCCCAAAAAATATACTTCTTCTTAATTGTATTTCACTATTAATATGCTTCTTCTTAATTGTATTTCAGTTCAACAATTACTTTGATAAAACCCACATTTTGTTATGTCAGAGCGAGTCCGCAGGGGGACAATTTGCCTCTCAGCACAGGACTAGGGACTTTCCAGACGTGGCACCCAGTTTGTGGAATTCCCCTTGACCGCACAAAAAGTTAAGTTGGCTCCCTTACCAAGGGCATTTCTTCAGCCACCTGAGATGTTCTGATCTACCCTCCCATTGGCCTTGACCAGGCATAGGCAACCTTCGGCTCTCCAGATGTTTCGGACTACAATTCCCATCATCCCTGACCACTGGTCCTGTTAGCTAGGGATCATGGGAGTTGTAGGCCAAAACATCAGGAGAGCCGAAGGTTGCCTATGCCTGGCCTTGACTGATTTTTCTTTTGCGATTCTGCCTCTTTAGTATTTATTGTTGTAGTGTTCTGTGTATTTTTAGCTTCCAATTGACGTTTTACAAATATCGTAGTTGTGTTGGGCTCTGTCTGTCTGTCTGTCTGTCTGTCTCTCTGATATTGGTAGGCTCTGCTGGCTAATTATGATGGTGGCTACGTAACCTAGTAGTTATGAGCTAGCTGCCAGTTTGCCCCAGCATGGCACTAGGTAAGGGGCACGGTGCATAATTAAAAGGGAGGGTGGCTCCTGAACCCAACCAACAAGCAATGGTTTCTGCCAGGGAGCTGGGGACCGTCTGAGGATTCTGAGCTCCAATGCCAACCCAGTTTACACAATATTCATTCCATGGGAATACCAGTAAATTTAACATCATGGAATACAGATTCTAAAAATGCAATAGCAGCCCGGTGTGATGTCAAGAAATGAGATAAGATTGTCAACTGAATACAATATTATGAAGGCATAGTTTTTGTCGTTCAGTCCCATTATTGATGTCAGATGTTCTGGAAGCCGATTCTACCAACTGATTCGATGCACGTTGCCAGCCCATCTCTCACTGCTTGCAACTATTGGCCGCATGACCACTCAAACAGCCCGAGGACACAATTTTGAATGTTTCTTGCAGCCATACCCAGAAACACGTTGCGGTTTACCTTGTCTGACCCGGAAGCAGCTAGGCAGCAGGTGAAGTCATCGAAACCCCAGCAAAACACTTTATTCCACTGTGGGGGGATCAAAATTTTGTTTCCCCCCACGGCCAAAGTTCCCTTTTCGGTACATACAATGTGACCCACAGGTCCTTGAGGTGCCTCTGTATAGGGAGGGGGGAAGGAGAAGAAAAGGAAGTAACTCTTTTGACGCATCTGCCTTTAAAAGGAGAGAGGGAAATCCCACTGCCTCGTTCCCAAAGGTCAAGAAGGGAATGGAAGAAAAGGGAAGAGGAGAGATACTGGTTCTTCAAAGCCAGAATGAAGTGGTGAACTATAAATGCTCTTCTCTAGTTGGGGCATTTGCCTGACTTACTTCTTTAGCTGCTGATAATAGGAGCTGTTCCCTAGCCACTCCCTGCAACAGTTCGTTCTCTGGCTGATGGATGGAGCCACTCAGGTCTTCCCTTTGCCATTATGTAATTCCTGGGAGGCAGACTATCAGGGGCGGAGCAAGGGGGCAGGGGGCGGGCCGCACCGGGTACCGCCCTGGGGGTGTGACACTTGCTGGTCCCCAAACAATCTGTACCTTTGACAGCAACTGATGAAGGCTTCAGATTACGCAGGTTGTTGAGTGTCGGAGGCAGATGACTAGCTGTTTGAGAGAAGAGGATGCTGTCTCTGCTCATCGTATGCTTCCCCAAGGCATTCCTGGCCGGGTGTGGTTTGGTGAAAAGCTGTGAAGAAGAAAAAGTTGCAAAAAAATATTTCTGCATTATATTATATTATATTAATTATATTATATTATATTATATTATATTATATTATATTATATTATATTATATTATATTATATTATATTATATTATATTAATTTACATACCCCGCCCATCTGGCTGGGTTCCCCCAGCCTCCCTGGGAAGCTCCCAACAGGAATATTAAAGTGCTAAAAAGCACATTTAGTAAGAAACCAGAGTCCTTTCTGCTGGGCATGGACAATCAGGAGATTACCAACAGAGATAAAACTTTCTTTATGTATGCCACAACAGCAGCTAGGATTTTAATAGCAAAGAACTGGAAAAGTGAAACTCTACCGACAGTGGAAGAATGGAAGATGAAGCTGATTGAGTATATGGAACTCGCTGAACTGACTGCGAGACTCCGAGACCAGAGGGAGGAAGCGGTGCAAGAAGATTGGAAGAAATTCAGAGACTATTTGAAAAAATACGATAATATAGTGATTTGAATTGGAAATCAGTTGAATTAAAGGCGATAGCATAAAGTATATTAGGAGAAGTAGGATATAATTGTTAGAATTGTTAAGATGTATTGGAATGATATAAGTTGTTAAAGCTAGAAATAAGATGATATAAATAAGGTATAGATTAGTTATGAATGATGATATTAAATTGTTATAAAGTTGCTAAAATTAGAATCACAATGAATGCAGCATAGAAGATGGGAGGAAGCTCATTAAGTAAGATTAAATAAGTATAAGGATGTTTAGAATTTATTTTTGTTGTTGTTGTACTTTTTGATTTTGTAGTGTTTGTATTTTGTTCATGTTTTTTGTATTTTGTCTTTTCTTTCTTTCTTTCTTTTTCTTTTTTCAGTCTTTTTTGAAATATAATAAAATTTATTTAAAAAAAAAAAAACAGGAATATTAAAAACACGATAAAACATCAAACATTAAAAACTTCCCTAAGATGTCTTCTAAAAGTCAGGTAGTTGTTTATTTCCTTGACATCTGATGGGAGGGCATTCCACAGGGCAGGCACCACTACCAAGGAGGCCATCTGCCTGGTTCCCTGTAACCTCACTTCTCATAGGGAGCGAACCGCCAGAAGGCCCTTGGAGCTGAACGATAAGGGTGGAGACGCTCCTCCAGGGCTGAGGCCGTTTAGGGCTTTAAAGGTCAGCACCAACACTTTAAATTGTGCTCGGAAACGTACCGGGAGCCAATGTAGGTCTTTCAGGACCAGTGTTACATGGTCTCAGCGGCCACTCCCAGTCACCAGTCTAGCTGCCACATTTTGGAGTGGTTGTAGATTCCGGGTCACCTTCAAAGGTAGCCCCACGTAGAGCGCATTGCAGTAGTCCAAGCGGGAGATAACTAGAGCATGCACCACTTTGGGGAGACAGTCCGCGGGCAGGTAGGGTCTCAGCCTGCATACCAGATGGAGCTGGTAGACAGCTGCCCTGGACGCAGAATTGCGCCTCCATGGACGGCTGTGAATCCAAAATGACTCCCAGGCTGCGCACCTGGTCCTTCAGGGACACAGTTACCCCATTCAGAACCACCTGCCTGCCCCCTGCCCCCCCAAAACAGTATTTCTGTCTTGTCATGATTCAACCTTAATCTGTTAGCCACCATCCATCCTCCAATCGCCTCCAGACACATTGCACAAATGTACCTATCTAAGTCAGCATGTGCACACTTTATACAAACCAGTGTCCTCTTTGGGTTTTATTTTCCAGGCGTGTGATGCATTTTCTTCCTTTTGGCAATGTATAAGTGGCCATTGTTTTTTTTGGGGGGGGGCTGTTCCCAAGTCTCAGGGCTTCTGAGAAAACAACGACGCTCTTCAACAGGGTTTTCCCCACTGTGGAAGGCGATATACAAAGCAAAGCCCTTCCGGATGACAAGGATGTACAAACATGCGTCAGTACACTCCAACATTCATTGGCGCTTTCTTCCGGTATTTTTGATCCTGTTGCCGTTTTGCACAAGCCTTCCTTCTATTCTTTTCTCCTACGCTCGCAGTGCACAACAAATCTTATTAATATTCTGTCAGGTGCTATTAACTTGCGAAAGGCGGGATAAACGTGCCACGGGGAAGGAAGGAAGGAAGGAAGGAAGGAAAACATCCCGACTCCCGCCACTCTTATCAGGATTGCTTTTTCCTAGCTGAGTGCTTAGTCATAAAATGGGCCAGACCCCAAGACTGGATGCATGAAGCAGAAACATTTTCAAAATGATCAACAGAGGGCAGCTGAAGTCAAGGCAGCCCTATGACGGAAAGGCTCAGGAAGACATATTCCTTCTTTCCTGTTTCTAATTTGCGTACCACTCTATACCCGCAGGTCTCAGGGCGGTCCACAGCACAAAATCACAATATAAAAACACAAAATACATGATAAAAACAAGATCAGTAATTCCCTCCTCCCCAACACATTTTTAAAGGGCACCGGATGTCAGTCGGCCAAAGGCTTGGTTAAAAAGGGACTGTTATTATGCATCTCATCCTAAGCGCGTTTCCTTGGAAGCAGATTTTGCTGTTTTATAGCAAAATTAACATCAAAGATTAGGCAACAAGGCGGTGAAACTTTTGGAAAAGAATGGGACAAATTTAAGGTGTATCTGAATAAGTTGTATGGAATATAGAAAATGAAAGGAAAATGCAGATCTCATAGTTAATCAAAAAAAATTCTTTAGTGGGAATTTAAAGAAGTTATAAAACAATATTAAGAGGGAAAAGATACAAATGGAATATGAGTACATTGTTTAGTATTGTTATATCTACAACAAAGTTTTTTTTGGACAATATAAGTTAATGTTCTATCAATAATATAAGATAAATTTGAAGGAGTGGCTTTACAATATGGGAATAGATTGAAAACATGTGACAGATGATAATTGTAATAAAGAAGCATATATCCGTGGATATAGGTGACAAAAGAAAACAGAAGAAGAACGGGGGGAAGCAGAAGGGGGGAAGTTGGTTTTTATTTTTTTACTTTTTTTTTTTACAAACTGTATAAATTATCTATATGATATAAGCATAAGAGTATTTTTTGTGATATAAATCTTTGTATACATACATAATTCATAAATGTTGCATATTTTTTGTTTAAAGTAGAATTATGAGAAAACTTAATAAAAATTATGAGGGGGGGAAAAAAGATTTTGCTGTTTTCCATGGTGTACAGTGGGATTCACTTCCGAGTTAAGTACGCTTTAGGATCTCATATCCTCCGCAGAACTGAACACCCTCTTGGTGCTAATTAATGCGCTGCGGCAGCAACCATGCCGATCATTTCAACACAGATGCTTCCGTCCCTTCTCGTGGTACTAATTTGCACCATGCCTTTAAATGGGAGGTGCAGCCTCCCCAGTCACAAAAAAAACGCCAGGAGGACAGCCAGTCTCTGCCTGCAGCAGAATCTCTGTAGAGAGCGCTGTCAGCAACTCCTCGCAGAGTCATCTCACTTTGATAAAGGCCGGGGGAAAGGAGGGGGAAGGAAATGGGGTGGCTTTGTATTCCGATGATAGGAATGATGCTTCCAAGTTATCAGCAACCACGGGAGATTCTAAGTGGGACAAGGGAGACCAGCTGTAGGCTGCCCAGAAATCAGAGCTCGGGGAGCTGCAAAGGATTGCGCCTATGTGCATTTCTGTTCCCAGTGTTGCTTTGCGCCAGCTGGTTGGGGATAAATGGATTGCAGTGGGGCTGCCCCCAAAGAGGCAAATATGTCAACTCTGATTGGAGCAATTGGGGACCAGCATTGGGTCCCCAATTGAAATTGGGTACAGGATCCTTAAGAATAGCAGTGGAAATTATTGCACTCTTCCAATTTTTTTGCAATCAGGAGCCTGGCTGCTGTTGTGGCATACATTAATACACATTTGTCCTTTTATTTCATCTCCCAAGATTCCTAGTAAAAATATTTCAGGATTTTTTTTTTAAAGGAGTATTTGACCAAATTTGGAAGATTGGCAAATAAAATTATTAGGATATCAGAACTTGGCCAGAAAAATAGGAGAAGTAAAAGGAGTGACAAATGAAGCGGTAGAAAGAGATTGGGAATGTTTTAAGAACTATATGGGAAACATAGCGGAAAGAGTCAATCTTCTAACAAATGTATAAGTGGGTCTCAAGAGTAAGTTAAGTAAGAAGAAGAAAAAAATTACGTATACAATATATATATATATATATATATATATATATATATATATATATATATATAGTTAGTACAAACTGCAATAACATGAAGGCTGGAAGCTAGTATTGGGGGGTGCACAGATTGTCTTTGTTTTTCTTTGTTTAATGTTTTACACATAACTTTATGTATATATGTATAAATGTATTTTATGTCTCCTTTTTTGTAATTGTTTTAGAACTCAATAAAGCTTTAAAAAAAAAAAAAGAATAGCAGTGGAAAGTCGCGCGTCAACAAGAGGTGCACACACACACACAACTTCATTCATGGCCATTTGTGCTGTGCGGTCTCTTTCTCTTAAAAAGCCTCCGGCATACAGCATCCATGCAGAAGCTCTCAGCCAAGGCAGATATTCAATTCACTGCCTCCCTGCCAAAGATGGAAGAAACAAATCAGGGCTTTACTGGTACAGCACAATGGTGGTTTGCCCTACCACCTGGAGCCCAGGTGCACCCCCCAAGTTAGATCACCAGTGGCTGCTGATATCCTGCAAAATCCTACGATCCTGCGTCCCACTCAGGGTTCAAACTGGAGAATGCTTTTGACTCTTGGTGACTCACTTCCCCCTCCATCTGTACTGTACCTGCTTTGGGATCTGTCCGAAGTTG